>NC_056725.1:105492003-105511446 GCF_019279795.1 Protopterus annectens
CCAGCCCAATGGTCAGGGTCACCAGCTGTCCCACATTGTGAGGGAGAGTACACAGCTGGGCAGATGTGTCCATAACAAAACCATGATAAATGTAAATATCTAGTGACCGTATGACAGAATTATATCCCACAACGCATGTAATAGTCACATACAATAGGTATGCCTGTATGTAACATACCATATGTGACAAGAAATAGAATAAGCAAGAAAACGAAACAGAAGGAGCATATAAACTGCTACAACAATAAGGCAACATGTAGGCTTAAAGGAAAAGTATTATCTTTAGCACTGACTGTGGGTATGTGTTGTCCAGTACAATCAGATATGTGTCCGGAATAAATCCCATCCTGGACATAGGAAAAGGTGGCACCCTACCAATGATCAGAGCAATCGGCCAAAATCCGCACATATGTCGTCCAAGCTGTACTTGTCAGGATGTGTCACAGTTGAACGGGTATTACCCGGGTGTACCAACCATGTCATGAAAGTTAAGTATGGGCATGTACCTATGTGCGTGATGTATAGCATGTGGAAGGTGAAACATGCCAGGGTAGTCCACACAACCATACAGGTACCTGACATATGTAGTGTATGCAATGTGTTACCTTGACCACGTCATGGGCCATCAATCAAAGCAGTGATGGATGGAGTGTCAGGAATATGTGTGTGGGGGGGATGGGTAATGGTATAATCCTCAAAGGCGAGACTGTGTTGTATGCAGAATAGGTGAATTGGAGGTGTATGAGGGAGCAGCGGGTGAATCAGAAAGAAACACAAAGAACATGTATACACATCTGCAATACAATCTAACAGGCCATACTGTAGAACACAATCCCACAAGCATATGAATATTAAAATGTGCGATACAAATGTACAGAAATGACACCGGCACATACCCACAGAATGGTCCTGATGGAACTGGCCCATTAAAATGCAACACACCTGGATGCATAATTGAATACCCATCATCCCCTCCACAGCACACAACCCACCCCCATACCTGAACATCCACCAAATCCAGCCATACTTGGCCTACTAGCTTGGCACAGCCACATCTACACATAATGACTTCTACTCATATGTAGTAGGCAGTGTCACCCTAGGCAGTTTCAGGATTGCAAACTATGTATCCCTTGCATGTAAATCCACCAACACATTTTCGTAAATCCAAAAGAATGGTCGGTATTGGTCTTGTTAAATTTTTGGATATCCCTCATGGGAAAAGTAACTTGTGTAAACATCAGAATGGGTATCAAGACATGATGTCCAGTCCTGTAGACATCTGGACACAAGTTTGAATGTGCAGTACTGTTACACAAGACTGTCCAGCCCTAGATGGTCATGCAGAACCTACTACCAGGATCAAACACCTGCCCGTGACGCACGTGTCCCCACATGAATAATCGAGAGAATATATTGCACACATTCGCATAGTGGCACTTGGAAATAGGGTGATGATGGCACTGACATAAACAGGGTACCCCCTGATCCACTGTGTGAGGGACAGTCACTGTGTGGGTAGGTGTGTCCTGACCAACAATGATACAATGCCAAATGTCCTGTGATTGTAGGAAATAACTATGTACCATACTGCATGTAACAGTTGCCTAAAGCAGTCATGTCAGGATAGAAAATATGTAATTCGTACAAGAAACAGACTAACAACTAAAGTGCTAAAGGTATAGGCTCTCAGCTAGGACAATAATGAATGTTCTAAACCTACACTGACCGTGGGTGTGTGTTGGCCTAAACAATCTGGTGTCCCCAGAATATATCCCAACCTGTACATATGACAATGTGTCAACCCTACCAATGGTCAGAGCATTCGCACAATAACTGGCCAGCCTCTTAATCACTCACAAAGCCAGTGATCTTTGGAGGAAAAGTGTTGAATGAGAATGACTAATTACAACAATTAAGAGTAATAGATGCATTTAACTGCAGAAAATAAGTAGTAAAACGAATTTGTCAACACGTTCCATGTTAATAGTACTAATATGGTAGAAGTGTTCGTGATTGTCCCTGATTTGTCATAGCCTTGTCCCTGGCACTGTAGAAACTAGTCCTCGAGTATCACAGAGGTCCATACACATATGTACACCAACCAACTGTCACATTTGTTGACAGGACTATTGCATACCTGTAGTGAATTTATAACTGATGTCCAGAATAATATTCATCGTATATATAAATGAATGAAATAGTCAAATGTGAAGGGAAACACCAGTGGAACCCCCCCCACCCTGTATTATGTATCGGAACCACTCCCCGCACTATATTATGTAGTGCCGACCTGATAATGTGGTCAGAGTTGCCCAAACACCTGCGTCTGTAAACACAGGTAGAATGTTAAAATTGGGACTAACTCTGTTCATGTGCTACGTCTGATATTTGAACAGGTACAGGTCAGTTCTAATCACCAGTCAGACAAGCCTAAACCCAGAACAGCACATGAACACCCTGACAAACAAACACACGTATGTGCGAGGACTATAAGCGTAGGAGTTCTGAATATCCTTGGAGTGAGTAGACATTCAGCACGGGTCCAGAGCAGTAGGAAATAAGGAATGTGGGAAGTGTAGTACTGTGGTTTTCCCAGCAGGAGAATGGATGCCTGCTGTGTAAGTGAAGCGGTGAGGCATATGTCAGAGTAGCTATGAACCATGGGTATACATATAAATGAGGCAGAACAACAATAGTGTAGTGGTTAGAGCATCTGCCTAACGTAAAGGCATTCCTGGTTCAAGTACAACTATAGCACATATTAATTTATTGTGTAATGAATGCCTTTGTGCTGTAAAGCCAACATTTAAACATGTAAAGGTGAACGCGTGTCTTGCATAGGGCCATTAACCAGATTCCATCAATCAAAGTGGTACTTTCATAAGGAATAAGGCACATGCAACCACAAAGAAGTGGCAGTAAACATATGTAACTCACAATAAGTAGATGCAAGTGCACTTGCACGGGTGTAAGCAGCTTGTAGCATAGCAAATGTATGTTGTCTTGTACAGCTGTAACTTTTATATAGATAGATAGATAGATAGATAGATAGATAGATAGATAGATAGATAGATAGATAGATAGATGTGTGCATAGATAAATATCCACAGACATAAAATAAATATGCAATTATATATCTATATAGGAGAGTATAAGAGAAAGAGGTTGGCAAAGAAGAAGTGGGATTGTCAGAGAGATGAAGAAAGTAGACAGGAGTATAAGGAGATGAGGTGCATGGCAAAGAGAGAGGTGGCGAAGGCTAAGTATAAGGCATATGAAGAGTTGTATGAAAGGTTGGACACTAAGGAGGGAGAAAAGGACCTGTACTGATTGACTAGACAGAGGGACTGAGCTAGGAAAGATGTGCAGCAGGTAAAGGTGATAAAGGATAATGAGGGAAACATACTCACAAGCGAGGAGAGTGTGTTGAGGAGATGGAAAGAGTACTTTGAGGGGTTGATGAATGAAGAGAATGAGAGGGAGAGATGGTTGGATGATGTAGGGATAGTGAATCATGAAGTACAATGGATTAGCAAGGAGGAAGTAAGGATAGCTATGAAGAGAATGAAGAATGGAAAGGCTGTTGGCCCAGATGACATACCTGTGGAAGCATGGAGGTGTTTACGTGAAATGGCAGTGGAGTTTTTAACCAGATTGTTTAATGAAATCTTGGAAAGTGAGAGGATGCCTGAGGAATGGAGAAGAAGTGTTTTGGTACCGATTTTTAAGAATAAAGGTGATATGCAGAGCTGTAGTAACTACAGAGGGATTAAATTGATCAGTCACAGCATGAAATTATGGGAAAGAGTAGTGGAAACAAGGTTAAGAAGGGACGTGATGATTAGTGATCAGCAGTATGGTTTCATGCTAGGAAAGAGCACTACAGATGTGATCTTTGCTCTGAGAGTGTTGATGGAGAAGTACAGAGAATGTCGGAAGGAGTTGCATTGTGTTTTTGTAGACTTAGAGAAAGCATATGACAGGGTGCCTAGAGAGGAGTTGTGGTATTCTATGAGGAAGTCAGGAGTGTCAGAAAAGTATGTAAGAGTGGTACAGGATATGTATGGGGGTAGTGTGACAGCGGTGAGGTCTGCGGTGGGAGGGATGGATGCGTTTAAGGTGGAGGTGGGGTTACATCAAGGATCAGCTCTGAGCCCTTTCTTATTTGCAATGGTGATGGACAGGTTGACAGATGAGATCAGACAGGAGTCTCTGTGGACTATGATGTTTGCAGATGACATTGTGATCTGTAGCGAGAGTAGGGAACAGGTGGAGGAGAACCTGGAGAGATGGAGATATGCTCTAGAGAAAAGAGGAATGAAGGTCAGCAGGACTAAGACAGAATATATGTGCGTGAATGAGAGAGAGGATAGAGGAATGGTGAGGATGCAAGGAGTAGCGGTGGCGAAGATGGATAAGTTTAAATACTTGGGGTCAATATTTCAGAGTAACAGTGAGTGTGAAAGAGAGGTGAAGAAGAGAGTACAGGCAGGATGGATTGGGTGGAGAAGAGTCTCAGGAGTGATTTGTGACAGACGAGTACCAGTAAGAGTGAAAGGGGAAGGTCTACAAGAGGGTAGTGAGACCAGCTATGTTATATGGGTTGGAGACAGTGGCATTGACAAAAAGGCAGGAGTTAGAGCTGAGTGTGGCAGAGTTAAAGATGTTAAGATTTGCACTGGGTGTGATGAAGGTGGACAGGATTAGGAATAAGTATATTAGAGGGTCAGCCTAGGTTGGAAGGTTTGGAGACAAAGCCAGAGAGGCATGATTACATTGGTTTGGACATGTGCTGAGGAGGGATGCGGAGTATATTGGGAAAAAGATGCTAAGGATGAAGCTACCAGGTAACAGGAAAAGAGGAAGGCCTAAGATAAGGTTTATGGATGTGGTGAGAGAGGACATGCAGGTGGTTGGTGTGACAGAGCAAGATGCAGAGGACAGGAAGAAATGGAAACAGGTGATCTGCTGTGGCGACCCCTAACCTGGAACAGCTGAAAGAAGATGATGATGATATATATATATATATATATATATATATATATATATATATATATATATATATATTTAGAATGAATGCCGAAAGATGAAAGCAAACATAAGGGTTGTGAAGGGAATCTAGAGCAAGTAAGGTATTATAAAGTGCTTGCAGCGTATGTCAGATAAAGCTGCACAAGAGTGAGTAGAGCACTGCTATTCACACCAGAGGCAGGGTTATACCAGTGGCCATAACATCGTTGAAGTGCTACATCAACATCATATACAGACGGAATGTAGTTCATGTTGCAACCACCTGCACTTGTAAGCCGCAAATAGTTCATATTCCATAACACCAGGAAAGGCACGTATGTGCAAATATGAATGGAGGGAGACTCTGTGAATACACGAGGTGGTACAAAATGTGTGTAGGGCCCCAATGCTTTGAAGAGGGCAATGTGTAAAGGTGTGTTATGGCTGCGATATCAGGTGGATAATGTCTGTTAAGCGTGGAAACTCAACACGGGTGTGCTGGAGAAACTATGGATATGCGATTATGGACACAGGAGTGCTAGGGTATTTTGCGCCGGTTGCAATGGAGTGGCCCATGGAGGTCAGCTAGTACACAGGTGCGATTCCCAGATAGAGCGTCATCTGCGTGGAGACATGCGTTTATGGGCATACCATCGTCGGACGTTGTGCGTCAGGGCTGGCAGCCCGGCATGTAAAACCTATCTGCCAACCATGAGCGGAACGGAGTTCTGCTGTGACAACCTCAAACCAGGAAAAGCAGAAAGACACAACTACATGCAGACATCAATATGTTGATGTACAATCTCAGTAACACAAACACTCATTCTTTTAACATTAATAAGATGAATGTGCACAGAAACAAACACGTTAGCAGGAATAATAGGCTGCGCATAAGAGTAATAGGTCGAATGACACTGTATTACATCACACTTATCAGCGGTACCCTAGACATGAAAAACATGCAACATCTGTCCGCTGTATAATGTGCAGTATACTGATCACAAGTTCACCGGAGTGATGTGTCGATGACTAAGGCAATAGTATGCTGTTGAAGCAGAGATGAAACCCAATATGCATGTGTAAGTGTCTATGTCCGGGAAATGTATTGGTTAACGGACACACAGATGTATATATAGATAAAAATATATATATATAGATGTATATATTTATATAAATATATATATATATATATATATATATATATATATATATATATATATATATATATATACACACACACACACACACACACACACACAAAAGATATATACCTATATATATATATATATATATATATATATATATATATATATATATAAAACATACAACAGGTATTGATATATACACATACACATAAAATAAATATATATGTCTTTGTAGGTATACACATGTACATAACTAGGTTACTTTACAGCAATTAGGGGTAACATATGTTCAGACTGGGCATATGTTACTGGGAGGTCCAATAAATAAACATTTTACCTCTCACACCACCCAGCTAGGCTGGTCAGACATACAGACATGCAATAAAGGTAAATACACCGCTGCTTTCCAACCCACCAGCAGGAAAGTATCAGTGGGCGAGATCTGCAAGGTCTACACTTTAAACATGGATAATGGGGTCCCTTGCGGGACACCAAAAATTAACTTTACAGGCAACCTGTTGTGATTGACGCAAGCAAGATGTAGCTGTACACGGAACAGTAGGTTGTGCAACTGTAATAATACATGGGTTGACAAAACGTACATGTGTCCAGAGACGGGGAGACTGGGCAATGTGTAGGGGTGTGCTCATACCCCAGCTGCGCTCACAGTAAGTATTTGTCATGAGTGCTGTAGAGGGGTGCCAGGTAGGTGAACCATGGGTATGCAATAATGGGCTTAAGTGTGCAGGTGCTGGTTGGCAGAGATGTAGTAGGCCCGCCCAGTGGAAGTCATTAATATTCCTATGTGGCCATAGCAGAAGCCTATACCTCCCATACCTGAAGAGCACATCTACCGGGTAGTCTGTAAACCATCGGGGGAATACATAGGGACTATATCAGTGCCGTGTACCTGATTAGCATGGACGTCCATAATTATGAATCAGAATGTAACAAAGTCCAACTAAACACTCCCAGAACTAGTGATATTAGGTGGACAGGTGGCGGAATACAGATAATGACAGATGACAACATGTATGAGTCATAAACAGCATGTACCTCGACAAACGTGAGTGAATACATATGCTCTGTGACTGTCAATGTGTCTGGTTAATAGAACCAAAATGTCTAAATGTGTCCCACAGGGTGTTATGCAGTGTTCCTGATACAATGTTCATTCTCCCCCATTGGTATGTGAGGTCTGCTAGTGATGGAAAGTACATAATTTGCTGACCACCTTAGGTAGATTATAGCATAATAGATGAGGTTTACCACCCGTATGCCTTTGAGGGACACACCCGTCTGGGCAGTTGTGTCCTGCAAAATGAATGTTATGGCACATGGCCTGTTAGTTTGGGAAAGGAGGCCATATATTGTGTGTAGTGGTGTCAGAAATTAATTTGTTGTATCAGAAACAGCTACATGTAATAGGAAACAGTATTAGCAATTATAATGCTACAAGAATAACCTTAACGTATGCAAACCGTTGAAGTAGTCAGTTTACTACTGGCTGTGGGTATGTATTGCCTTGACACATGTGATAGCTCTACATATAGGATCTATAGGGCCGCCACCATTCTGAATGTCCAAATTGGAACCTGCTCTGTAGAAATGTCAGACGTACCAGGGCAGAACATACCTACAGCCATGCATAGTACAGAAATATACATATCAGCACAAATCAAAGCGTAGTCTAGCAGCAGTCAAGTTGCTTATGCTATTTCATATAACATATCGACGTGTCAGGTATACAAGACCTGTAACAAGCAACCACTACAGACATGTAGAATATGAGAATGTCTCCTAATCAGGACAGTTACAATGGCTAGAGTATTGTCACATGACATATGCCTAATGAGGGACTGTTCCATGCAAAGTGGGAAAGGTGTTACTCCTACAGTCTCCCGTCATGCAATCTGAAAGATGGAAAACATACAGTAGGTATGCGGTAGCATGACTCGGCAGACAGCTGTGTTAACAAAATAACATTCACAAGTCATCATTGCAGAGTATCGGTTCCCATGTATCAGGCAGATGGGAGCAGATCGTATGAGGAACACGCATATAATATGATTACGTCACTGGACAGGCCGCCGAGTCCATACAGTCAAACTCCAGCCGTCGCCAAATGGTTAGACATACCCAATACTGTAGTCATGTAGTCCGATGTAATACGCATCACAAGGGATCGCACACACCCAGTGTGAGTGACAAATGTAAGCACAAATGTCGGTGAGCGAGTGGCTGTAAGCGTGTTTGTCTACCAGTATGCCAGTAGTGCACTGTCAAAGAAATGTGGAGTCTAAATGGGTATATGGTGCTGTAATCAGAGGTCAGCAGTGCTTAACACTGTGCAAACCCACACACAACTGCTCCCACCTGCTAGAATGTGCCTTACCCACTCCATATCCAAAGGAGTCATTCTGTCCACAAACAAAGAACCGTCCTATTCACGTGTTGGTAGCAGTACCCTGCGCACATAGCTCATGTGAATTAACAATACACCATGGCATATGTACAAACAATAGACCACACACACACACCATACAGCACAGTCATCCAACAGTATAGCAATGTACTGGCAGATATGTCCAGACCACTGGTGTATGCATGCCTGGCCGTCCTGTGTTTCAGTGTGTGAACATGCCCAGTATGACTGTTACACATGTTGTCAACCGACATTACCATCGTACCGTCATGTGTGTGAGCATGCCAAGTATGATCAACTGCATCGCATGTGTCACATGTCCAGATAGTCAGTACTGTGTTGCCGACCCCTCCGTTCTACACAGAAATGTGTCATGCTGTGCCTGCAGGGTAGCTAATGGTCATGTGTCATTGACAGTTGCTACATTTCTGCATAGCGTGGGGGGACATCCAACAGCATCCACAGTCCTACACAGCACCAGGGGTGGCGCACATGACTCTCACATGTGTACGTTGGACGGGGGGCACAGCTGACAGTTGTACACATCTGCCACTACTGTACTGGTATGCCAGGTACTCCATGTCAGTGTGTGGACCTACCTAAATTGCTGGTTGGAGGGATACCAGTGTACATCAGATCCCAGCTTTAAATACCAGCATAGTGGTGTTGGACGTCCTAGCTTTCACAACCTACATCACACTGCCTGGCCTGCTGTAGTCTGTGTGTGTCTCTGGGGATTGGGGTCATTCATTGGGCATATCCATAGGCCATTGTATATCATTTATCTGTATTGGTCCACACCTGTCCAGCTGCATGGAATGTGTGTGGGCTGTATGGACACACATAATGGTCAGCCCATAATCTGCAGTGGGTTAGGACACCCTGTGTACTACAGGCTACCATTGTGACCCCTGTATGTGCTACAGACATCATGGTGCCACTATGGACATGTACTGTCTGCTGCCCTAACATTCGGCCACCAAAGTCTCTTGTATGCTCACATACATACCATAGCAACGGGTAAATACACATTGTAATACAACTGCTAATTGTTAGGTCGATAGACGTACCCTGGGGGTGTTCTGGACCTGAGGACGGTGCTGGAGGGCTGCCTATGTTGGATGCACACAGTGCACCTCCTATACATGTCTGAGCACAGGTACTGTTATCTTCGGCTTCCATGGTACTGTGTGTGGGTCAGAGAGGGTGAAATCCCTAGGTACGTACTGTGTCAGTGCATATGCCTTGTGTTTCCCCTTTGCCAAGGGCAGGTCATACTGTGCACGGCCCTTTCGCCGATTGGGCCCTGCTCAGGTAGTTCTTTCGCCAAGTCACACTGTGCCTATACAGGCCTTGGCAGTGGTGTTGGGCCGTGTGGCCCTGCTCCATGCTGTTCCTGCTGCAACTGTTACTGCAGGATCAGATTGTGTAGCATAGCAAATACCTTAATGATTTGTGTGCATGTAGCTAGTGAATACTGCAGGGCTCCACCGGATGTGTCCAGATACCAGAACCATGAGCTGAGCATCCCAAAGATATGTTCAATTATATGTCTTGCCTGTGCATCTGCCTCATTATGGTGTGAGTGCTCAGGTGTGTGTGCATTGCTGATGGGTGTCATCAGCCACGACACCAGTGGTTACCCAGCATCCCCCACTAGGAGACTGTTGGGGATGACCATATTGGCAAAGGTGTGGTACAGCTGTGTCAGAATCCATATATCAGAATCATCATAGCTTCCAGGACAGACAGCACACATATTCAATCTAATGCCCTGGCCATCGCATATGGCCTAGCTGTTGGAGGGTATACCCCTGCAATGAATGTAGGCCCTACCCCGCTCACTGGGTGGTGCTTTGATGTGTACTTGTGTGCAGCTATAGCACCCAGTACCCCAAGGTAGTTAGCCATGTAGTTGAAGAGATGGATATCGCTGGTCTACTAATCACGTGTGTTGAGAACATGTACGTGCTGACTAGCATGTGTTGACATGGCGTCTGTGAACTGGTGCAATACTCTGGATGCAGATGTCTGTGAGATCCCCATGATATCCCCAGTTGTTCTGTGTGAGGTACCTGTGGCTAGTATACCTAGGCCAACACATACCGTGGTATCCACTGTGATGGGTTTCCCTCGGCCTGTTTGATGTGTCAGGTGTGGCAGACACAGGTCAACAAGCCGCTGTAGGAGGTCTCTATCCACCCCATAGTGCTCCAACATCCCCAGCTCATGTAGCCCCTGGTAAGTCACCCTGGGTCTATAAAGTCTTATGTCACCCCAGTAAGGGTTGTTCGGCAGCATACACATCCTCACTGCCCTCAGCCTCCTGCACATGTTGGTCTATGTTGCCTGCTGCAGCCCTTCTCATTTGGTTGGACTGTGTTGTGACATGTCCCCGCAGGTATACACCGGTGGTGTAGAGTGCAGAAGAAACCTTTGTGTATGCTGCTTGCTCACATTACCGTACTGTTCAGGTGCGGGCTGGCCATGTCATCTGCTGATTGTGCTGATCATCACCTATTTGTGCAGCCTGTACACCCTGACTACCCCACTACTGCTTTTGTCCCTCCCAATGTCACCAGGCAGGTATAGACACACCCCTAGCTTAGGCGTGCTAAGGCAGGAGCACTCCCGAGGCACAGTTCTGCAATGTACGTACAGTATGCCTAACCCCCCTCCCATGCTGTCAACTATATTCGAGCCCTGCACCCGGCTAACTACACACATACACTCCAGGGATCTGCATCACACCCTGGGGATAAATGGGATACACTATTGTCAACCTCATCTGCATAGTGTAGTCTTCTAATGAATAGTTATATGACCCATACCAAACCTCCAAATTAATAACCACTACTTAGTGTCGCTCAGATCCATACACAACTGGTAACAGGTGCCTTACTATCACCATATTCGATGTCCCATGGTCTTCCTAGCAACAAACTAACTGGTGTCTACACAACTACAACTCAGGACCCTGCACACAACAGACTATGTGCATTACCACTACGCCTGGCAGATATACATACATCCGAGGTTATCACGTACAGATCATCCTGCACAAACATTCAACAGTGCTGATGTCCCCAGACATATATGTATATATCTGTCTATCTCTCTATATCTACATATATCATATATATCATATATATATATATATATATATATATACATATATATACATACATATATATATATATATATATATATATATATATATATATATATATATATATATATATATATATATATATACATACATACACACATATACATATACACACATATGTAAATATTGCATTTATATCACAACAGCGGACCACATGCCAGCAAAGCATTAGACAGGAATTAAAAGGAAACTACATGTGCCACCTGCATCCTGTAGTGTTGTTACTATCAAGGCATGTGTGTTTTGTTGCATCACACGGGTCAGACTGTATTAAGGGTAAGAGTAGGGTTGCTGACATTTACTCACCAGACCTATTGGTGAATGTATGTGTTGACAGCCCAGTATCTTGGCAGATTATGCGGGCTGTGGACACTATATAGGACAGCAACAAAACACACTGAATACATCCTGCAGCTAGCCACCCACAGATACCAGCACATAAGGTATAACTGCCAAACACACACCTGCCATGCCTTGGAATCGAGCACTTACCTGTCTATTCTACCACACTACAGCATTACTCACTCCCAGAGGCATACTTCTAGGTGGGTGACATCATCAGCAAAGGCAAAGACGCTGATAGGGAGTGTACAGAGAATGAGCTGTCTAAAAACATTATTCTGTCCCCAGGCAGTTGGTAACACACACACACATACACACACACACACACACACACACACACACACACACACACACACACACACACACACACACATGGCAGGGCTGGGATTCGAACATAGAACTGACTACCTGACTACCTTATCACACTACAGCATTATGCATTTACAGAACACACTACCGAGATTACTGGATCACAGCACTCTCAGTGGCATACTTCCAGGTGGGTGACATCCATCAGCAGAGGCAAAGACACCGATAGGGATTGTATGGCGTGTGATCAGTCTAAAAGCATAATAGTGTCCCAAGGCAGATGGAGATGAACACAGGGCAGTGGTGTGAGCAGGACAACTGGCTATCTACGGAGCAGTAGTACAACACTACATAGATACAAGATGCGCCACAGACAGTACACCTTTCAAGAAAGTCAATATGACCTTCTAGGAATGCAGACATCGACATGGATGCTGGCAGTTATGGTGTACATACCTGTAAACCACTGTGTTAAATTTGGGAATCCATCCTGAAGTGGGGTATGGCCATCTGATGCTTGGATGACCACTATCGCTATACAGGATAGCAATGGCCATGGCCATACACAGGGGCACACAACTGACACAAGGTGTCACTGGGCATGCTCACACACTTAGTGCATTCCAGACAGACGTGTGCTACTATGTGTCCATCTACAAAACGACGTACTGGGCATGCTCACACACTTAGTAGCGAAGGGCTGTCTTGTATGCACACAGATTCTAAACAGGGAAGGGCACAGTGTGTCGATAGTCATTATTGTTAGCATGAACACTCTACATCATATGTCTGACACCGGTCGTGTACACAACGTCTGCTGCTGTCCATCGCCTTAGCTGTACCAATCCAAACCTGGCACAGTGATACCACCCATGGTGTTGTCCTGGCAGGAGTGGGCACTGTGCACATGTAGTACCATACATAGACAAAGAACCTGAGACCAGGTAAACACCCTGACACCTACAGGACAACTGCATTGTATGTGTATGCCAAATAGTGCTAGATGTGTAGCGTTCATAATCATAGCTGCCAATCTAGATCCAACAATGGGGAATACTGACATCTGTGTAGTGAGGAACACCTGGCATAAGGCACAGTCATGCACAATAGCACTACCACTGTATACCTCAGATACTGACATGTGTGCCATAAGACCGTTACGGACCGCTCTAGGTGTTAGTGTCCCCACTTATATGAAGGCCACTCACATGTACTGTACATTCTCAAAAGCCATCACAGATGTATCAGGTGCAGATCACAGTGGTAAATGCCACACTGTAGTATGTAGCTGTCACACATTACTGTGTCCTTGGACCAGCAACACACATCCATACATTAGTACAACACCATGCTACTCATGACCAATGTACTGTACCTAGCTGTACATCAATTGTGCAGACTACCCATGTACTGACAGGGTTCCATCATGTGTTATGCGATGCAGTGATACCACTAATCCTAACCAGGTTGGCTTTACACATAACAGGGGCCCTGGGTGTTATACAGCTGTAACAGATAACTGTTGCTGTACACCAGGCAACACACCCATGTTTGGATGTGACATACATGTAACCACCGTGGATATGTATATGCCCCACACACACACAACACATATGTACATAGCATAGCTAATGCTGTCCTTTGTGCAGACACGTGGCTACAGTGATTACACGCATGCACATGGAAGGTGGGTCCATGGCTGTTCAATGCTAACAGTACATAAGTTAGCAATGTTAACTGAGTTAACATTCTGTCTGTACTGGTTACCCATGACAACTATCATAGCATACAACATTCCATGTGTCATGTATGTCACATGTTCACCAATTGCAATGCATACAAACATGGCTACATGACAGGAATGTAGGACCTATACACATGTACATGTAGTGGTATGCATTCATCTGCAATGCATGAGCAGTAGCTGATGTTTGCAGTTTATCTGTGTCCAACTACAACGTGCAGTTGCAATGCAGTCCCATCATTGACACCTGTATATGGTGAAATACTGACATAATGGTAATATGTACATCAGGTATGGATGGGTGTGTGTACATAAAGTGGTGGGCCACCTGTGCAGGTGGATGTTTGCTGGAGACAGCTCACAGGTGTGTCACACGCCGCCCTACCAAAACATGTGCAAACAGTAGGCTATGTTTCCGGTAATTGAAGGTGTACATATACAACCTACAAAGCAGTCAGGGTGTCACTGACTGTAAAGCAGTTGACATCTGTAACACTTAAGTCCTCCCATGTTCATATAGTAGCACACTTGCCGAAGGTAGCATCGGTACACATTGTTATGCGGGCAATCCTGCTGCATGTCTGTCAGATGTATCAGAAGATAGCAGGTGTTTGTTTCACAGTACTGCCATGTGTGTTTGTCTGTGTCACCATATATGCCATGGATTGTGGGGAATACATTTGTTACCCACACCTGTACACTGTTGTAGAGATCTGTACATACTGCAGTGTAGACAGCAAGACATAGGCAGGGGTGGTGTGTGTATCACACACGTCAGCTATCTGTATGTGCATGACATGTGAACTCCAGTGTGTGTATGTGTATGTATGTATGGCTGTCTGGTGCATGGAGTAGGGATGCATGCTACCATTGAGAACTGATAGAGCCCCAACCCCTCAAGATGATGCAACCTACTACCCAGTTTATGCTGTCAGTCTTACGCATTACTGACTACCTGTACATGTCCATTCTCTGTGTTGCGTCATGTGGGTGTACCGTACTGTAATGGTGATTAGCACAGGCAGGGCTCCTCACCTCAACATTATTCAGTGTGTGTTACAGTGTCATTGACCCCATGAGTGTGGGTGTGTTACTGTGTGTGTCTGTGTATGTGTGTGTTTACATACTATAATGTGACAGTGTTCTTCTGCTACACAGTGAGTCCCATACTATCGACTGGCCCCTACCCTTGACATCAGCTAGACTGCTGTGTAAACCACCCGCACCATGTAGCTGTACTTGTGAAGTCACCTGGTATGGATGTCCCGTCTCTAGCCACCATAGCCTAGTTTGCAGCTCACATGCTCCTGGATCATTAGGTGTGTAGAGATCTATGGAATGTCAGCCTTACTAACAGTGAGGTAGAGGCTACGTATAGCATGCTGATATTGCCATCCATGCTTGTGAGTACTCCACATGTACACATCTGTAACTGGAAACACTGGTGCTTAATGGCACATGCATTTAGACCTTAAGGAGAGAAGCAGGGCATCCTTACCAACATGCTGTTACTGTTGTTACCAAGACACATATTGTGAACATAAAACAATGCATTCCAACCGCAAACACTGTAACGCACTGGCACATGCAATGAGACCTTAAGGAGGGAAGCAGGGCATCATTACCAACATGCTGTGACTGTTAGCAAGACACATACTGTGAGCATATAACTATAACAATGCAGTCTAATTCTGTACTACATGGTATGTCTGCTGCATGTCAACAGTACACAACAACTGTAATATACAACTATCTCACTAATCTGTTCACCCTGTGCATCAGAGCATACGAGCATGTCCCTGCACTGATGGTGTGGATGACAGGGATGTGGCACAGGCATCATCATATGCACAGGGTGATAATGTTTGCCAGGGGCCTAGGCTGCACCAGTGGATGACATCATGTGTGTGGGTTAAGGCCTGTGATCTACTTGGGCATGTGTGGTTATTATGCATGAAGGTGTCGGTGTCCTACAGATGTTTCTGGTGTGTGCGTGTATGTGTGCACACAGTTCTGCCATGTATTGGGCCTACACAGGGGTATTGTTGACAGCTCCAGATTGTACAGACCAGGTTGTACAGCTCACTGTGTCTGTCCATGGCCACATGACCTGTGCCTGCCAGGGGTTGCACGGGCACTACCAGACAGAGGTACAGAATGGGTACTGTCCGATGACACATGTCCACTGAAATCGTGTCCCCACTGGGACCATCCAGGGCCATGTCCAAGTGGCCTGCTGTGTCCTGGTGTGGACAGCGCAGCATCAGCTGCACTGCTGCTGCTACCGGCACTATGGGAGCGGGCATGTGAGGTGGCTCATTTATGTAGACCTGCACCAGGTGGTGTAGCTGGCCTATGTCCACGTGGCCTATGCCTCACTCCTACCAGATGTTCCAGCACAGACACGGATTGCCATGCCATGGTCAAGGATTCTAACCATGTCACCCAATCGCCTGTTCAAAACATCAACAATCTGCTGTTGAGCATTTGCCAATGCCTGGATGTTTTCATTCAAAGAATGGATAGCAGCCCTCTGAAGCTTCTGCCCTTCTCTGTTCAGCCATTCAGCACATGCCTGTGCTGCCTTTACTGTCTGAAACATGTGTCTGGTGACACCAGCTGCTGCGCTTTGCCGAGTTGACACATGGAAACTGTCCTTCCTCTATGGCCACTGGTGATGGGATATGTGCTGGTATGAGAACTGTGTGTGGGGAAGAGGGGGATATAGGTGGCATGGCAACCACAGGCACAGATTCAGCCCCTGACAACCCTGCCTGTACCTCAGGCATATGTTCTTCACTGCTAGAGTCTGTGGGGAAACTAACATCAGATAGACAGAAGGAGGGCAATGCACCTACATCACATGTGAAGGCAAACAAAGACTCTACATTACAATGGATATGCACAGACACCCCCCCCCACACACACACACACACACACACACACACACACACACACACACACACAGACAGACACACATGCACAGACACACACGCACAGACAACCATACATGTGATGTGACAGAAGGCATGCAGCATGCATGTGATACAGCAGATGGCATGCATCTCAAACATTAACAGTGTTAGTTGGATTACATCCCTGGGTTGCACACAACAGCAAGCATGTGTCATAGCAGAAGCCATGCATTTCTCACAATCATGGTAGTAAGCATGCATCCCTGTGATACACCATGTGGAGCAGCACAGGTTAACAGTACACATGGCTGATGTGAGGCATATGTCCTTGACATTAACATGTAGTATGACATGTAATCGGCTGCTGTGTGCAGTGACATGCATACATGTTTGACACAATGGTGTCCTGACACATGTACAGCAGTGTAATGGTGCCACCTTGTAGTGTTGACTGTATGCCCTACAGATCGAATGAACTTTTAGCAGATGTGTATGACCATTGAGGGTGGTATGAGGCGTCTATATTGCTATACAGTGTGAAGTACAGACACTGTGCCATTGCATGGAATCCTGAGGCATCTCTATTGATATACAGTGTGGAATACACATACAGTGCATAGCCATGACTGCGTGCATACACAATACAGACATACTGTGGATTGTGACCCACGTCGCTGAGGTGTATACACACTAAACCATGCTGTGTCATGTGTGACAGGTCACCGGACAACATACCGATGACAGCCCTGCACAACTGCTAACATGGCTTAGCTGCCTGTCAACTGTGTCCACACATGGCAAACTGCTCAATACACCATGTTCCACATGACATGTATGTACCACGCACACGAGGTGCACAGCTGCCAGTGATGTCCGACAGCAGCAAGGGAACTGTATGGCATCTTTGGCCTGATGTGGTGTCTGTGTATGTATGTGTAAGCTGTACAGGTGACAACCTTCATGCTGTGACACAGTCATGATGTGCAACACATCATATGTGGTCAGATTAAGTGACACCTCCACAAGCTGTGCACAGAGTATTAGGATGTCCAATGTTCCACATCTACTATATAACCATTCAACAAGGCTATAGATGGACCGTGTGTACACAATGTGCAACAGGGTGTACACACATACACATCACATCTACCGTGTGTTACTACATGTCTCTGGCCATCCTCCATGGCCATGTGTGAACATGTGTTGGCCAGAGGTCTGCGATGGCCATCTATGTCACCTGTCTGTTGTCCCATATGACATACACCCATAGATGTCAGGTACTTTAGTGTCCACAGGGTTATACAGACAAAGAGTTGTATGTTTGGAATGTGGGGAATGTTTTATTGGATAGTGTGACAATGTTGCAGCTGGACCACTGCATGTCTGGGACATGTCAGCTGGCACATCACGATGTCTGCACTCATTTCAGGGGCACATTCCACAATGGTGGATCATGTGGGCTGCCCATATCCCAGCTCACTGTGTAGTACTGTTTGCTTACCCCACATGTGTTATTATGATGTATAGTACATATTCTTACATTGAGCAACACCTCCACCGTTGTATGGACAGCTGTCCACACATCTATCAATAAGAGTTCCTGTGAGTTCATGTTGTTGTTTCATTTTGTTTTTAGATATTACACATGGGTAGCCAGTGTGATTGATGAAAGCTGCGACCTGTATATCATGACTGGACCATACATTATGTGCACATGTGTTAAGTGGCCACATGGTGAATAGATCTGTCCATTCACATGCGTGATACTGATAACTGTCTCACCTGCAATGAACTTGCTGTCTCTGCAGCACACCAGAGGTACCTGTATAGGGGTGACTCAGCCGTTCGATCATTATCCATGACTGTATGACATTTACAGGGTGCACTTTGCATGTTAACACATTCGCCAGTACAATAGCATATACTACAGAGTATGCATATGTGTGCATACACAGGGTAGCATACTATAGTATGCGGCATGTGTGTAAACATACCTTGCATATGATGTTACATTACATAGTGGACAGTGACACATGCAACTACATGGGATATAATATTTCTATGTGCAGTAGTGACTTACCAGGCAACTCCAGGCTCTGTGTTTGGGAGACACCCACCTCCACGATGGCAGCTAGAGTTTGTGGATGCTGTTCTGATGGGGTCCCCAGACTGGCCAGTAGCTCCTCTGTAGGTGTGAGTGGGGGCTGGGTCACCTGTTCTACCTTTTTTCCTGGCGATTGTATTGGCACGCTGTTTAGCATGTCGGATCAGGTACGTGCAATGTCTGTGCACCTGCTGGTTGGTGCGGTTAAGGCCACCCCAGCCTCCCAGCAGTCATTGTGGATGCCTGTTCTGGGGTGGGGTCCCCAGGCTGGCCAAAA
>NC_056725.1:105517068-105539568 GCF_019279795.1 Protopterus annectens
CACACCCTCCATATGGATATCACAGTGATGGATACCTGCCGTCGGTAACATGGCCTCAAGCAGCATGTCAGATGGTGCATAGACATACCCTTTAGATTACAACAATCACCCTGTGACTATCACATAGGTGGTGGTCCCCTACATACATGAGACATTATCAGGGATCATACTACACACATTGATAGCACCCACTCCTTTGATAACCTATTGCCAAGAGGGCATGGGTATCCTTCTACATGGCCACCGTAACCTGTACCGGTTTGTAGCCGGAACAAAGCCTGCCATTGTACCTCTATACTCCTGACTTATGAAATACATTCAGGGGTACAACACCCCCTTTGGGGTGTACCTTACGGGACAGCAATGGCTTTAAATACCACAACATTAATACACCAACAGTATTACTCACCTCCAAAGGATGATGTATGCAGCACAACTACTGGAACCCCAACTGTAGTCATTTGCATACTCAGAGGTGACCTCTGCTGAACATACAAGGCCCATGTACACACCAATATTGATGGATATGCTCCACATAAACGACATAAGCAAAGGCCACTGAGAGCAACATGCTCTGGGATATGTACCCAAATGCTATGATGAGTAGCACGTGCTGGAGGTATACATTCCTGAAACAGACACCCACCATGCTTTGGAGCATGATTCCTATGTACATCAGACAGGGACACTCACTAGCACTCTTCATGAGGTACCTCGATGGGTGGATGGGGGACAGACATGTACAGAAAGAAATACACCTTTATCACAAGACAAAGCTTTCAGGTTCACACCCTTCTTCAGTGCTTACAATCAGTGCAATTAAATGCAAGTTAAATACAAACCAAAGATAATCACATGATCTGCAGCCCATAAAAAAATCATGTGATTCACATAAAATACTTCCTTAAAAAACATATATATAACCACTTTACAAAAATAGTATACACATTAAGAAGAAAATATATGTATAAAAAAATACAGAGAAACTTTTTTATACAAATGTCAAAACATAAAATATATATGTAGCAAAGTTGAATACTGTCAGCACTTTTTTTATTTATTTATTTAATTTGCATACGTTGTATCCTACTTAAGATGGGCTTCAAGGATAAAGCAGCATTAAGGCCTGGATGTTTATCAGCCATTAGCCTAGTTATCCATTCATACTCCTTCACATCCACAAGATTGCAGATGTCTCCACCCCTATTAGAAGTATGAATCCTGTCAAGTACTCTAAATTTGAAAATATGATTAACCCCCCTCTCAGCAATATGCTTATAGAGTGTGTTGTTCTCACACCCCCTCCTGGTTTCTGATTTGTGCTCTATCATTTGAACTTTTAACTTTCTAGTCATTTTACCAATGTAAAACGATGGACAGATGGCACAGGTAGCAAGGTATTACATTAGTGGTCACACAGGTGGCCAGAGTGTTAACAATAAAGATTTCACCAGTTACAGGATGCTTAAAGTTACTACTCTTACGTGCACCAATGTCCACAAAAATGTCGTTGCAGCAAGAACAATTCATACAGGGATATGTACCTGTTTTTTCAATATTATTCAAATTTACTCTATCTTCCATGAAATCCTTATAACACAGCATGCTTTTTAATGATTTCATATTCCTATAGGCAAAACATGGTTTCTCACCCAATATATTTTTTACATCTTGAGATGCCATAAGGACCATCCAGTATTTATTTATAATTCTCTTTATAGTATTAGTCATCACATTAAATGATGTTACATATCTTATCTTATTGTCACCACAATTAGTTCTCATAATAGACTGATGGTCAGATAACATTATGGGTGCATATAATGTCTTCCTATGCATTACTACTTCATTTTTAATATTTACTAGGAGCTCCGGGTCATAGCCACTGTTAATGAATTCAATATGCACATCTTCCAGTTGTTTGTCAAAGGTTGATTCCAGTGTGTTTAACCTACTAATCCTAGTAAGTTGCGCTTTTACAATGCCCTTGAAGACATGGGGGGCATGCATGCTGCTTCCATTTAGATATCTACCTGCATTGACCTCTTTCTTGTACACCGTGGTATTAAATGTGCCATCCTGATATCCTACAGTTAGATCCAAGAATTTAATTGAACTATAAGAAGCTACCATTCTGAATTTTAAGAATTCTGTAGTCTTATTCAAATACTCCAAATAATCATCTAACTTGGCCATGGTGCCACCCCATAACAGAAAACAGTCATCTACAAATCTCTGGTATAACCAGAGATTTGGATTAGAATGCTGTGCATCACCATAAAGATACTTCTTTTCCCACTGATATAAAACTATGTTAGCATATGTATTAGCTACTGGTGTGCCCATGGCTACACCAGTAAGTTGCAAATAATGTTGATTATCAAATATGAAAGCATTGTTAGTTAGTACTAATTCTAGCAAAGCACAAAGATTCTCAATGTGACTAACCAAAAAAGATGAATTATGTTCTAGAAAGTCACGTATTTCATCAACCCCATACTCAATAGGTATTACTGTAAATAGAGAGGATATATCAAGTGTCACTAGTAATGATTTTTTACTTTTAATTATATTAGATGACGAATACCAGTTTTTTAACTTTATAATAAAGTCATTCGTGTCTTTTATGACAGTCTCACATTTTGATAAAAAAGGTTGCAACTGTGTATATAGATAGACTGATATAGGCTCAGTAGCCCATCCACTGCCTGAGACAATAGGTCTCATAGGTGGATTTTCTAGACACTTGTGTATTTTGGGTATCCCATATAATTCAGGAGTTCTAGGGAAGAAACAGTGAAATAGTGAAATAAATCAAGATCTATTTCACCTGATAATTGTAAATCATATACACACATATTAATGTTACTTATACATTTCTTTATGTCTAAATAAGTTATGGGTTTAAACGCAACAGGATCATTCACAAATTTTAGAACAGATTCTATATACATTTCTCTGTCCATCAATATGATGACACCACCCTTATCTGCCTGTTTTATAATAATGCTCGTGTTCTGCTTTAGTTCTTGTAAAGCTTTATACTCATTGAACGTTAAATTATATTTCTTAGTAATCCTTCTTTTTAAATATACATCCCTAAGATCTCTATCACAAAGGTCATAGAATGCTGTTAATACAGGTGTATTCAAATGTATAAAAGTGCTTCGTCTTTTACACACATTAGTTACATGCATATTACTATTTCCAAACATCAACTTTAAGCTAACACTCCTTATAAGTAACTTTAAATCAGTTAACGCCTCCACGATGTTATCATAAGCAGATGGTATGAAGCCAAGTCCCCTGTTCAGCAATGTGTAATGTTCACTTGTCAAATTAAAGTTAGAAAGATTTAAAATACTGGCTTCTATCTTTTTAGCGTTTCTACTTGCCTCAATGGGCTGCTGTTCTTCCGTTTGTTTGGGAGCGTAGTCGTCCTCACTAATGTCCTCCCTCGAGACGTAGAGCATTCCTTCACTCTTTCTGCATGATCTAACTGAAAAGGTTTTTGAAAAATTTTTTTTATCGAAGAATTTACTTTAACTGCATTCTCAGTAGCCCCATTGTTAGTTTTAGAGGTCTCCTGTACTGCAGCGCACGCCATTAGCTCAAAGTTACTCGACTTTGACGTAAATTCAGAGTCAGTAGGAGGTGTGTTCAGTACGTCATTAGAAGTTTCAGACGAATCTACTCTATCGGCAGGGGGATGCGTGCTTGCTATTGAAAGGTCTGGAAATTCATCCAGACTATCAAGCTGGTAATTCTGGCCACTAGACTTCTTTTTCACATTAATGGTCATAGTAAGTACTGGAAATTCATTTCTAGGCCAAGAAAAAATATTTCCTACTTGGAAATCATTGATATCTCTCAGTAGCTTACGCTTCTTAAGAACTTCCATACGATCGTCCAGAGCACGCATCCTATCAAGCAGTTGTTGATATAATGGAAGTAGTCCCTGAGATGATGATAATAAATGCATTAGGCTATCCTCCATAGCCATTATTTCCTCTTTCTGTTCTTTTTCAGTATCAAGGAAAAAATCATTCATTAGAGTCATATAGTCCAGGCTAATCTTAAGATTTAACCGCTGCCAGCGCTTCAAAAGCTCTGGATATATATTACCATAACAGGGCATTTTTAGCACTCTCAGCCCCCGCAAGACAATACCCTTATCCAGATACGCAGTAAAGCTAAAGCGTTGCCACTGCAAATGCTTATATGTTGACACTTTCCTTTCCAATAGTTGTAATTTTTTGGTAAAAATTGCCACATTATCTTGAGAAACAGGTAACAAAGTCTCTTTATCTGCCACCTTCAAGTCTGCTACATTTAGCAAAGGATTAACCACATTGTCCAACAAGCTTTTTAAACTGTTGTTAAATTCCATTAGGACTGCAAACTGGTTCTTTAAAGTTGTATCCCAACACAACAGCTATAAAGTTACCGAAACACCAAGGCTGTATAAAACGAATCAAAAAAATACCACACAGTTGAGAAAGAAATAAACCTTTATCACAAGACAAAGCTTTCAGGTTCACACCCTTCTTCAATGCTTACAATCAGTGCAATTAAATGCAAGTTAAATACAAACCAAAGATAATCACATGATCTGCAGCCCATAAAAAAAATCATGTGATTCACATAAAATACTTCCTTAAAAAACATATATATAACCACTTTACAAAAATAGTATACACATTAAGAAGAAAATATATGTATAAAAAAATACAGAGAAACTTTTTTATACAAATGTCAAAACATAAAATATCTATGTAGCAAAGTTGAATACTGTCAGCACTTTTTTTATTTATTTATTTAATTTGCATACGTTGTATCCTACTTAAGATGGGCTTCAAGGATAAAGCAGCATTAAGGCCTGGATGTTTATCAGCCATTAGCCTAGTTATCCATTCATACTCCTTCACATCCACAAGATTGCAGATGTCTCCACCCCTATTAGAAGTATGAATCCTGTCAAGTACTCTAAATTTGAAAATATGATTAACCCCCCTCTCAGCAATATGCTTATAGAGTGCGTTGTTCTCACACCCTCTCCTGATTTCTGATTTGTGCTCTATCATTCTATTTTTTAACTTTCTAGTCGTTTTACGTAAAACGATGGACAGATGGCACAGGTAGCAAGGTATATTACATTAGTGGTCATGCAGGTGGCCAGAGTGTTAACGATGGGTGGATGGGGACAGACGTACACCAGGGATTACTGCAGTGGCTGTACTGTACACAGGTGCAGGAAACAAATGGCTGTGCTGTTCAAAGGCACATGACAGTAACCTAGGGAGGTGCCACCAGGGACAACACTGTATTAGGGCTTACAAATGGACTTGGCCAGACAGCATAGTACCTAACTGTGAATCTATGACGCTATTACATGTCCTTTGTGCATGGATAGTTGAGTAGCTCTTCCATTTCAATTAGCTATCATGCTGTTACACTGTCTGGTGACTACAAGACATATGTATCTTGTTAATGTGTATTGTACAGTCTAATACACATACCTTATATTTGCATAATATACCAGTCATGCTATGTAAAATATTTGACTTATCTACCTACAATACTGTACTTTACACATATTTGAAACCATATCCCACGATGCAAAGCATAATTGCACAGCGGGACCACTTTAGGCATGTTATTCTCATTATACGCCCATACATATGCCTACTGTTACTGTATATCAACATACACTATCCCCTGCTATGGCACATACTTGTTGGACATACCCTACCACCAACAGCGGCTGGAGTGCAATTGTTATGTTTAAAGCCCTTATGTAGCATCCCTTGCGGTGTCTGGGGTGTTTACCTTGTGGCCCACAGCAGTACACACAATTTCTACAAGCGTTACTATGCTCAACAAGACATCACTACATAATACCTTTTCCCACTGTCTGTATTGTGTACACTTTCATTTATACAGCACAGGCACTACATACACTAACATAATGAATGTTCTACATACCTTCTTAGTGGTCCGAGTATACAATACTATCTGTGTTACACCTTTCCTCTTTAAATGATTCAATGGTATGAGCATATGATTTGAATGTATGGCAAGCCCTCGTTTTATACGTGGATACCTGTAACATGCGGTATCCTGCCACCAATTGATGTTCCGGAGTAAATTATTACATGTACATCAGCTGTGCAGCTACTCCATTGGCCAATTACATGGCAACAGTGGTGTATAATTGAATACTCCACTTGGGCATTGTCCTTTTGCCCTACCTTCGAGGGAGATGGTCTGGATGTATTATATTGTGATAAATTGCAACAGCTATATGGAGAGACCCAGATACTTTGAAATCATGTCCCCCGTGGATTGTGTGTGACGGCTACAGTAAATAGTTCTACATGTGAATGTAGCTGTTATCTCAACCGTCTGTTACGAGACTATTGCAAATGAAACCTGTAACATCGGCGTCTGTCCCATTGTACAACAGCAATGATTTCACATGGCGCCATTACAAGTGTGTCTCTCACAAGGTATGTTAACACTTCTGCAGATGTCATTGAGTGAGTGGATGTTTGTGATGTTATTACAGTTTCGGCTGTGGGGCAGATGTAGGTGGGTGTACATAGCAGATAAAGGTTTGTGGGGACTGCATTTATACATATTCCATATGTGTGTGGGGGCCCCTTCCCTAATTGAAGACCTGTCATTTAGTAGACTAATACTATGGTTAATGCAGGCTTACAAAACAAAAAGAATGGAGCCAGCAATCAGTGACTAAAAAAATCTTATTAAGAAAATAACATTCCAGCAAGTACAAACAGACCGGTTTCGGCTGGTGTACTACACAGCCTTCTTCATTGTATACAAAAAATTCAATACATGCTGTTTAAATAATCAACACATGAATCCCATAGGCTAGGTGCTTATAAATATTCATTAAGACCAGGGTGAAAAAGACCACCCAGTTTGATTATCCACTTTTTTTCTTTGCAATTTAAAATGTTATGCCAACCAATTTTGTTTTTACGATCACCTTGTATTATGTCAATTATAGTAAACATAAATTTTGCTGTTTGGTGAACCAACTGATGTTTATAGAGAGCATTAGTCACCTTTTTGTGTTTTATGTTACTGTAATGTTCAGAAATACGCAATCTAATACACCTGGAGGTTTGTCCAATGTAGAATGCCCCGCAGCTACATGTGGCCATATAAATGGCCCAATCACTGCTACAATTCACAAATATGTTTAAATCAAAAACTTTGGGGCAATTTCTACTTGAAAACTCCTTAGTTGTCGAGATATATTTGCAGGCTTAGTCATTAAACCATTGTTAATTGGTTGCTACATAACATGCAGGTGATGTTGATCCTTCAATCCCTCTCAAATACATTGATATGTACTGAACTGTTGCTACATGAAAGCTGTCTTGTGTATTTCGGTCACAAGTATTAGCACTCATTGCTGTTGTGTTGGTGACTCCTACTCTTTGTCCTGGGTTGCCACCTTTTCAATTGGCCATATTGGGATATTTGCTGGGCACACATCAGGATCTAGAGGCCTACACAAACACTGTCAGTACAAAGGGTAGAACTTACTTTTGCCCTACATTGAACCTTTTATTCTTGTAGCACTTTAGCTGCTTATTATGTTTCTTCACAAATATACGTATTTGAGAGACGGACATAACTATTTCATGCAACTATTACTTCATATATCGGACATCACTATGTCCTACAATCATGGTACATTTGCCCTTTTTAATATTTGTTGTCAGGACACAACTGCCCAAAGAGGGACTGTCCCTCTCAAAGTGGAACAGGTGATAACTGTATGCTTAAGGCCAGATATGACCACAACTACTGTAATAATCTACCTCCGCGTTTACACGAACAGACCCACGATGCAAACATACACACACACACACACACACACGCACACACACACACACACACACACACACACACACACACACACACACACACACACTACAGTCCCACAGAAACACACAAAGCACTCTCAACACGAACTTACACACACTACAGCAATCGGAACCACACTTATACACAGTACCTACCTGGACCACAGCACTGGTAGCTATAACTACATGTCCCTTGACATTGTGATAATATTACTCATGGTTATACTCTTCAGGTACTGTGATCTTTCTGTCTTTCAGCCTCGTGATTACGCGTGTTGGTATGTAAAGCATTCGGTAGTTGGCAGTATCCTATTAATTTGTACCTCCATGGTTGTGTACATGTCGTTAACCTGTCTTTATATTTGCAGATATATGTATTTCCGTACATATCAACATACATCTCTCTATCACCCTTTCTATCCCTATTTCTTATATATATATATATATATATATATATATATATATATATATATAGACAGGGAGAAGGAGAGAGAGTGTATACACCTTTTGTTGGGTACATGGTGGTGTATTCTGTTTGCTGAACCCCGCACTTTTGTGTTCTAACCTGTCACAATACACACCTGCCGTTGGTACATCTCGGGTAGCTTGGGGGTAGGTGAGTGTGTACATGGTTGCATGTTCTACTCCTGCCAGTGGTCGTTTTACCTCTTAGAGCAGGCACTGTTAGTACATGACTGAATAATGCTGGTTTCACCTGTTCTGGACATCCATTACCATGATCTGCGTGGAGTTCTGCAAAGCTTAAACCTGTTTTGCGCATGTAAGTGTAGCCCTGTTTAAACAACGCTTACCATCACTTGCCGCCTCATTAACCCACTAACATGTGCTTACACGTGCTCTAATGACCTACATCCAACATCCATTATTCGTGCCATCAGGATTACGTTATGGACCTTGCATGACGTGGAACCGGGTACATACACGACACAGTCAGTGGCTTTACCACATGGTTATCTGTTGTTTGTACAAGTGTTACTGGTGTTTTGTATGTGGATTGTACTATGGCTGTTCCTCCATACTGCAGTCAAATGTGTAACTCAGTTTGTTTACATATGGATGATACCACTTCATGGTATGCCCAAGTGATGTTTAATGGATGTGCTCCAGCATTGGGAATCTATGTTAGAGTGAGCCGCACACTGTCGTGTTCTACACCTTGACACAAATATAACTGGAGAAGGCTGGGGTGGCGGATACCTGTCATGGGTACTCCCCATGCTTTGGCACTACATCCCTACTTACACTATATGGAGGCCCTCATTAACACACCGGGGAATCCATGCAGAGTAGGTGGGGAACAGTGGTTACACATGTGGATCCGGATATTGGCTCTGCTCCACAGAGGAACAGTTGGTTGATCGATGGGGTGGCGATAGCAGACACATTTTGCCTAGGCTGTTGCATAGCCTCTGACAATCAGGCATGTACCTACCAATGTACCTAGGCACCTATACATACAGTATCAATATATGCTGTTAGCTTTGTTTACTGTTCAGGGGGTGACTTTCCTTGTTCCAATAGCTGTTTTGTGTGAAATAGTTGAGGGCTGCCTATCTAGGTTTCACACAGTAGGCCACCTATACATTATAATTTGCAGGTGGTCGTGTGTGTGTGCCATCCATTTTACTGTGTGTGCAGGTGGAGAAGTGTGTCAGTCCATAGGGGCCTACACTATCAGTGTATGTGCTATACGTTCCCTCTTTGCCAAGGCATGGGCATATTGGACACGCCTCCATCTGCCTACTGGGGCTGGCACAGTGTGTTCGTGGTCTGAATCCCTCTGTGCCTGTGATGGCCTTGGCAATTGTGGTGGGCTGTGAGGGCCTTCACCATTATGTCCCTGCTGCAGCTGTTTCCGCAGGGTCATATTATGTAGCATGGCACATACTATGAAGATGTGGGCACACATGCCTGGAGAGTACTGCAAGGCTCCACCAGATATGTCCAAGCAACGGAACCATGATTTCAGCATCCCAAACACACGCTCTATGATGATTCTGGTTTGTGCGTGTGCCTCATTATGGCATTCTTGCATGGGTGTGTGTGCATTTCTGATGGGAGTCATCATCCATGGCTCCAGTGCATAGCCAGCATCCCCCACAAGGTGGCCATATGGGATGCCCCCCTGACAAATACCTAGTACAGCTGTCAGGCATACCAGATGTGGGAGTCATGGTAGCTTCCAGGGCTGCCAGCACACACATCTGTGATAATGCCCTGGGCATTGCACACAACCTTTGATGGAGTGGTATCCCTTGCACTTTATGTAGCACCTACCTTGGTCTCTGGGTGGTGACTTGATATGTATGTGTGTGCAGTCTATTGCACCCAGTAACTCCAGGTAGTGTGCCACATGGTGGAAGAGATGCATATTGCTGACCAACTCCTCCATAGTTTGGGGGAAGTATAAATGCTCACTGGCATGTGGTAACATGACATCCAGGAACTGGTGGAGTACCCTGGATGCTGATGCCTGTGAGATCCCCATAATATCTCCAGTTGGCCTTTGAAAGGTACCTGTGGCTAGTATTCTCAGGCTTACACATACCTTCATGTCCACTGGGATGGGTTCCCCTCTGTTGTTTCTGGCTCTCAGGCTTGGCTGGCACAACTCCACTATTTGCTGTATGATGTCCCTGTCCACACTGTAACACTCTACTATCTCTGGATCATGTAGCCTCTGGTAGGTTACTCTTGGTCTGAACACTCTTCTCCTCCACCGGGTCCTGGGGTGGTTATCAGCATCATCCTCCACAACACCTTCAGTCTCCAACACGTGATGATGAATGACAGCTATGGCAGCTCTGGCAGCTCCCAACATGTACATTGTAAAAGTTCCCCATCTGTTTACACTGATAGTGCAGTGTTTGGGAATACACAAGTGTGTGTGAGGTGCCTTCACACTTTATACTATTGTGCTTTGAACACTGATGATGTCATAGGGTGTGTATGTACATTAGGAGCTGCAGGGTATCTTGTGTTTTACCATGGATACTGCTATTGTGCTGCCTTTGGTGTTGCATTACATTTAGCTGCCATGGATTACCTCTTTCCCTTGCCTCCACTTTTCTTAACAATTCCCCTCCCATTGTCTGGCATGCATCTAGCAGCCTGCTTTCTTGTTTTGTACTTTCCTGAACCAGGATTGTCTTGCCAAATGTGTTCTGTTGCCAATCAACTGCAAGTTTGCTTTGCTCAGCGGTTACAGTTCTCTTTTCTTTGCAATCCAACACCTCCCCTATCCTGTTCTGCAGGTTCTGCTAGCAGCCTTGTTAGCTGGTGTCAATTGCCCACTAAGAGTTAATAGGTGTTAATTGCTCGGTTGTACTCCTATTACCCTACTGTAGCATTTCCTTATTGTCTTCCCCTAAACTTCCTTTTTGGCCTGTGGTGCGTGGCACGTGTGTCCGCTTACCGGGATTCCGGCACATTTTCATCCACGTACACATGTGCTTTCGGGCACCATGTGTGGTCTCAGCTGAGCAAAGCTATACCTACATCCATGCCCCTGTCCTGCGGCTTTGCTTAGCAATGGGCAGCCCGGATTTGCATTGCTCCAATGTGCTTACAGCTGCAGTGGCACACCCCACTGCTGATGTCATGTATTCCTATAGACCACTCCTTGGTGTTGTAGTGCTGCGCTGTATTGTACATCCTTAGGCCGGCGGGACGTTTGTGATTCACTATTACTTGACTCATTTGCATGGCATTGACTACTAATTCATAGTTACCACGCCAAATGATGTCACAGGCCCTTAGCAACCCTTACAGCTTGGTTGTGATGTAGCATGCATACCATTGACTATTATGGTGAAATCATGATTTTTGTTACATTGCTATTTTATGACATTTGTATATATTTTCCCTGTGTTCCCGTTTGCGCACACATGCCCTATGGTTGTCCTTTGCGTTACTGTGGCCATGACATTAAATGTTATTTTGTATGTGTTGTGCATCTTTTCGTATGCCATTAGCTGCATATTTAGCAATTGGCATATGTTAACTTTGTTATACATGAGTCTGGTCCGCTTCCATGGCTACGATGTTCTGTTTGTCAATATGTAAACCGGGTTTTTTTTGGTTTACATTTCTGTAGGCTTACGCTATGCCTATGCCACTTCATGAATCGCTATGTACCTTCATTTGCATGCTGCAGTACAGCACATGGGGTGATTTGTATGCCTATGCCGGGAGCTGCACAGATCTGGCGTATGCCGGTAGTGCACGTGGAATTCAATCGTACCTGAATTGCTCAGTGGCCATATTTGGCATTATACCACATACACTGCGCCTGCGCCTGGCGCAAGCTTCATGAATCCTGGGGAATACTTTTTACTACACAGTGCTAGTCAAGAGTACAGAGATCACAGAGAAATACTTAAAATAATTCAGTAGTACAGTTCTGATATCACAGAAAAACAGTCTAATCTTTCTAGTTTCTAGCTATTTCTAAGAGAAAACACAAATCTAAGATAAACTTACATATAGAGCAAGACAGTGCTGATGAGTTGGATGGTCAAGACAAAAATGCTTAATGCTCTCTGATTCTCTCTGTTTTTAAAATCACATTCCTGGTTCACATTACATCATTCTTCACACGTCCCGTTTCCAGGCTAACAGAAGCTACATTTACATTCTTCACCTCTGGGCAGAAACCAGAGCAATAAAGGACATTTATGCATGCAAATTCTGGCCATTAACTCTGGCCTTAAAACAATAGGCAGGATGCCTTACTCTAGACTTGCTGACTTCGAGTTTTAACATCAAAGGGTCACAACATGCTTCACTTGGTCAGCAGAGTGCATTTTTCCCAGCTCCACATGTAACACTATTTTTACCATGTAAGACAACAAGCCTGTGGTTTACATTAATATTTACAGATGACAGAATTATCTCCAAAATTCGATCTGGCTAGGCTGGCAGCCTTCATCTATCTTCACCCAATTTTCACACTGACCACCTAAGGGGGACACCTATCATCCTATGCACATATATAGTAGCACTGATGCCAGGCAATGCTCACCACCTTTACTTCCACATGTAATGGCTGTGTACTGCTAGCATCAGACAGGGTCAGCTCTGAAAAACAGCAGTTATAACTGCAGAACTATCATGGTAAGAGTTAAATCTGTAATAGAAAAATAAATTTGTAATAATGTGAATGAATGACATATACTTCTCTAACTGGTACTTGTAAATGTAGCTAAGTAGAATATTTGTAAGTTGTCCAGAAATGCCATCAATATCTAACATGACAGACATCTATAATATATACTTTTGCAGTTTACCAAATAAACTGGCCCATGAAACTGAAATACCCACTATAGCAAAAGCATTCCAAAAAGTATACTTATCCCAACACTCTCACAAGTGGAACAATAAGCATGATTGAAAACAGTCTCCCTTCCCTTCAAATTCCATAGCTACATGATTACCTTTCATTGTAGATTCAACCCTGTGAACACTCTGATAATGCAAATAAAGTGTGAACTACTTAGAATGGCTAAATACTAAACATTTGCCTTTGTGTAACAGATGTAAACATAGTGTAGCCTCTATGCCACAACTGGGTGTAATGGTTTGCAACTAAGAATGATTACTCTGACTGAAGCAAAGCACAGTAATGCACAGACACCCTTCATTGAAGTAAGTGTGTCAGTAAGGAATACACTTACAAAGTGTGGAAATAACTGTAGTGAGCTTTTAAACAAAACCAAAAACCCCACATGTATATTTCATTGGCATAATAGCACAGTTCTCTGCCGTTACTGAAAACTGTTGTCAACTGTCATTTATTTGTATCATACCTTGAATAAAATATGAGAGAACGTGCTCAAGACTTTGCATGTGTGATATAGTAAATCAGAGATAAGAGAATGATTTCTAGAATACAAAGAGAAGACAGATCAGCAGTTTTGCAAACATATTCATAAATAATGGGGTATCTCTCATTCCACTAAATATGTTATGTACATATTTGCAATCAAATGGGAATCTACAACTGTATGAAATATTACTGGATATAAAATGTTATTTGGTTGTATGCACATAATTTGATTGCTCTTGCAGAGCAGTGTTTGTGACAAAGACAGATAACCCACTACAGCTGTGTTGTGTATGTGTAGTACTCTGAAGGTTCAAATACAGAGCTGTCAGTTGTTTAACTTTTGTTTCCCTTTTTTATCCTTTTTTATTGTTTTTTTTTTCATTTGCACAGCATGTGGCACAGGGCAAACATGGTTAGCTGCTTAAAACTGAACATTTAATTTCAGTCACCCTCTAGAGCACGAACACACACAGAGATGTGCAGCATTCAGCAACATGGATGGCAATGACTGCAGAAATTCCATCAGTTAGCTGCCTGTCTCTGTGGTAGAAAGTGTGCATATGTTGAGCTAAAAAAGACAAAGCATTGGAAAAGTGACTTTGGAGTTCCAGAGAAGTTATTCTTACAGAAAAAAAGGCCATAATGAGTATTTACACAAGTAATGTATGTCCACTTCTGCTTTTTACATTTGTGCATTCCCTTCCTATGCACAAACAGGGCTCAGTGCTTAAGGAAAAAGGTGAAAATTTTAATTTGGTTCACCTTCAATTGTGCAAACAGGCTCAGTGGTGAGGCATGATAATCATCATTCTGGACAGTACTGAGTGTGGAAAACGTAATTACAGTACAGCTTTCTTGGTGGTGCCAGTTATAAGTGTAGTGAGCTCATCGCCAGAATGTAGGTTAGGTAGGGATCTAATCCAGCACATTTCACTTTTTAGTAAGGGTGTTCCACTGCAATTTTTCACAAAGTTTTAATTATAAAGGTAATATGACATACCAATAGCTATATATATCATGTTGATTGACAGAAATGCATCATTATTGCTTGCATGCACATACCTTTGTAGGTATCATATGTAATATGTGTGTAACAGGTTGTGATACCCCCTGCACTGGCCCAGTAACCAAGGACCCTAAATCCTCACCACTGGCAATGGTGAGGAATGTACACAATGGGAGGATTACAAGTGTACACACAAGAAAGTACAATTTCCTTTAAGAGCACACAGAGTTTACAGTCATTCTGGGACTGGTTTCTGCCTCTTTCTCCAGATCCCCAATAAGACTCCTCACTGGGACAGCTATAGGGTTGATATCTCAGCCAAGTGGCCAAGCTAAGATGTCCAGCACCCTCTCTGTCCAAACAGTGCTACATGTCCCTGCCCAAGTAGCTGACACACACACATACTTTAAGATTTGATTTATATACAAACATGCATGCAGACACCTGGGGAAGGCTGGCACAGGTTTACTAGCTATGCCCCCTTCTGCCCAGACTATAATGTAGTACCAGCTGCCACCAGCCACCCTTACTTATCAGTTACTATAAAGCCCTTACAAAGGGTGTCCAATCCTACTGTGTAATGTTACTATTAATCCAAATGGTACTCTGACCAAGACCAAGGCTATTGAGGAGTGGCCTGTACAGTGTCATCAAATACATATGCAAATACTCTAAGAGCTTACATGTGTCTCACAAATATCAGCCACAATGATACGTTTAAATATATTTAATAATAAATAATAAAAGAACAAGACAATACTCAGAAACAAACACAGTTACTTCAGATTTCAAAATCACAGGAAATATTTTAAAACAGCATTGCAGGATAGTGTCAAATAAACAGAGAAAACATCTAAACTCTTCTTTCCTATATTCCTATCTATATCTAACCAAGATACTATGCCCTAAGTCTTACTTAGAGACAACACACAGGCAGAAGTGCTGAGTGGATGTTTCTAGGTCCAAGACAATATACAAAATGTATAGTCTCTCTCTGAGAGAGTTCAAAATTAATATCAAACATGACTGCTGGGTTAGCGTGGATGACATCACTCTTTGTCACCTGACTTCAGTTCTCAGGCTAAACAGATACTAAAAGACTTTTTGTCATCTCTGTGTGAGAAGTACATATCTCAGAAGTTTGCAGAACTGATAGCTGGGCTGGCAGCATCACACAGGTTTAGCATGACAATGATAATTATGTAATAAAAATGCTGTTGCATATCTCTGATGGACACAGTAGTTTACCGACAATCATCTGCACACCCATAAGCCAAGTATAACTGTAAAGCAGAACGTATTGTGAGGTATGTATCATAACTCGAAACTCTATTACTAAAATCATGCAAGTCTATCCATTTCCAGTGTATTGTCAGACATTAGTCCTGTAGTATACCAAAGAATGCATACGCCAGGACCTTTACACACCTAATTGAAGTACAGCAGCAGTTTCTATTTAAGCGCTACATCAGTAATGACCCTGGTTTCCCAACATGTCTTCTGTGGCAATGAAGAATAACCTCCAGTGTAAAAATGTATGTATTCTCTTTTATATAGGTTTGAATCCCATTTTTACTTTTAACAGTGTGTAAAGCCTCACAAAATATGTGCCAAGTCATCCCATTGATCCCTCAAAGTCATGGATTAAAAGCCAAGTCATTTAGCATTTCAGTGTTGATCAGTTGGCAAAGTATGACCAGGAAAAGCAATACACATGCCATAAACCAATGTCAAATGTCGCATCATCACTGCTGTTACATAAACTCCCTTCCTCTTTGTTTGACAATGTTTCTCTTTACTGACCATGCTGCAAACATGGTTGCTATGGTTGTGCATGTTTGTGTACTAGTCATAAAGCACAATATCACATATTGGCAGGAAAACATGGCAACTGTTGTTGGAGGACCTTTGCAGACATGGCAGGAGATGGGAAGGATGGTGCCTAATTCAGGGCACAGAGGTAGAGTGTGGAGGAACCAGAAATATTTTGTGCACTCTTCATGAACACTACAGCTGAAGACTGCTGCAGGGGGGACTATACCAGGTCTCAGTACAAGACCGAGGCTTGGAACAGCCTAGCCAAGGCTATCTGTAGTGTGACTGGCAAACCACATACTGAGGAGTAGTGTAGGCATCACTACAGTAACCTAAAGAGGCACAAGCAGGCACAACTCGACCAGTAGCTGGATGAGTTTAGAACTGCTGACACTCCCTAATTGTGTAAATATACAGATCAAGCAGCTTTAAATGATATGGGATGCTGTAAATAGCCAAGCTGGTATGTATAATGCTGTCATGTCTTTTCTTTCCTTTTCTATTTTACAGCTGCAGAGGAAATGTTGGTGAACAGGGAGGCACATTCTGAGAAGCTGGAGTGACTCAGAGAGGCAAGGGGTATGTATGTAGCATAACTGACCCTGATTGTAATAAATACATCTTGATTCCATAGATCAATATCAAGTTCAGGATGCATATCTTAACTGTAACAGCCAGTATGTATGCTTTCTTTTATAGCTCTTGGTAATTGTATTAGACAAGTGTAATAGTGTACTCAGATTATGTGGGTTCATTTCCCACAAGTAGCCTATAGATTGATATTCAACAAGTATCATTTTACAGTTGAAATGCAGTAATATTGGCTTTAATGCATGTTGTTAAGTTAATCTGTAGCATCTTTAGAGCATATATGGAATATTTAGCCATTCCAAGGATAACTTGCATCAGTTCACAATCATTTATTTTATTTTGAAAGCTCTATAGCTCTTATAATAATAAAATGATATTTATTGCAATAAAGCATGAATGTGCCATATCATGGTTCTAATCATCTCCTTTCTTTTTTGTCTCACCCCACCCCTTTTCCCTCCTTTTAGTGAGATACCTGGAATCACACTGTTCTGAACTCATACATTTCTGCCAACAAACCAAATGCATTTCAACACAGGTAGTTGGGCCAAGCACTGCATCTCGGCTTGCCAGCCCTCCACCAACTACCACACCAACACCTAGCACCATACATACATCTTGATTCCATAGATCAATATCAAGTTCAGGATGCATATCTTAACTGTAACAGCCAGTATGTATGCTTTCTTTTATAGCTCTTGGTAATTGTATTAGACAAGTGTAATAGTGTACTCAGATTATGTGGGTTCATTTCCCACAAGTAGCCTATAGATTGATATTCAACAAGTATCATTTTACAGTTGAAATGCAGTAATATTGGCTTTAATGCATGTTGTTAAGTTAATCTGTAGCATCTTTAGAGCATATATGGAATATTTAGCCATTCCAAGGATAACTTGCATCAGTTCACAGTCATTTATTTTATTTTGAAAGCTCTATAGCTCTTATAATAATAAAATGATATTTATTGCAATAAAGCATGAATGTGCCATATCATGGTTCTAATCATCTCCTTTCTTTTTTGTCTCACCCCACCCCTTTTCCCTCCTTTTAGTGAGATACCTGGAATCACACTGTTCTGAACTCATACATTTCTGCCAACAAACCAAATGCATTTCAACACAGGTAGTTGGGCCAAGCACTGCATCTCAGCTTGCCAGCCCTCCACCAATTACCACACCAACACCTAGCACCTCTGGGATGCAACCTGCAGTACTGCCTCCATAGTCCCTGTACTACCTGCTGGCCCTTCCAAATTAGGTAGCATTGCCCCAGCCAGTAGTGCAGTGGTACCCTCTAGGAGTACTGGTGGAGGTGGAGATTATGTCACCCACCAGGAGCTTCCAGGGATGGTGCATGATCTAATAGAAACTGGCCTTGGTGCCCACTTTAACTGTCTGGAGATGTTGCTCATTAAAATAGAAAATAGCCTCCCACATCAAGCAGCCTGTCAGGGAAATGAGGAAGGGGCAGTGCTCAAAGTTCTAAGGGTGAGGACTAGATTCTCACTGTTCCCACACTTGACAGGCATGTGCCTCTGATGTCACTTACCTATCCCCAGTCATGGTGTCCCCCAACCTTTTGTGTCCATCACCATCCCTGTGCCTGTCTTGTTTGTTTGGTTTGTTTGCACCTGCTTCCTCAACTACCCTACTTAACTGACCCTCACATTCTTATGCTCCTTCCCCAACATTCCTCTCTTCTTGAAATCCCCCCCCCCAAAAAACAGACACCTGTCCCACCAAAAAAAGATTGTCCCATACATAGCAAAAATTTGTCCCATACATATATATCTTCACATATGTATCTTCTTGACACACTTGATTTGATCCAATTTTCTATATAACACCATTGCATTGTTGTTGGCCATCTGTGTTTTGGTGACAGTCCAAATTCATCAAATCTTCTCTACATGTGCACATTATTGTGTTGAAGAAGTGGATATCTATGGTTCCTTCCTAAATCCCTCCTGCAAATTCCTTTACTGCTTCCCCTTTGTTCTTCCCCCTGCTTGCCCCTCCCCATTTCACCACTTTCCTATCTACTGCATTGTCACACCTTTAATCTGGTCAAAAAATAGAATCAAACACCATACACCTGCCTTGCATCAATAGTTATGACTACTTTTTTGTCCTCTGCATTTGTGCAGAGTTTGGCATCATGCACCAATGCTGAGTGGTGGTGAATGTTATGTCTCTTCATGTCTTATGGCAAAACCTGGTGAGCTTTTGCCATTGGCTACAGTAGTCTGGTTATTTCTGTGCAATGGTGATTAAACATGCTGTGCTATAGGAATACTGAGTTACAGCAGAGTAAAGCCACTACTTTGAAACAGTTACTCTGACAGCTAGATGTAGCAACATGTAACTTCCTGTTTGGAGTGTTGACATAAATCACTTGACTGAAGATTTTTTTGTTGCCCATAGCATCAAGGGTATGATTTTAGATGCCTTTCACATCATGTCTTACTGTGATGTTATATGTCCGTGATATATTTAATCACCAACATCTTAACATTTACCACAGTTAAGAGTTCTCATGGAGATTTGTTGGATTCTGGCAAAAAGAAGTAATATTTGCATTGACATCCATCTCCATAACTTTGACATATGTGTCCAACGTTGTTCTGCTTGTCATAATCCTGTTGTCCCTCTACTAACTCTTCATTACCCCTGTGCCAGTCATTTCATGCTGCAGAGAATGGGAGAGTAATAATAATTGGAAGAGATCAAAAACATGTCCATAAATGTGACATTACACCAAACATTGTTATGTCTATTTCCGTCTCTCTTTGTATGCACACCTTCACTCACATTCCTTTTTACAGGTGTGTATCTATTATGCTGATGGATGAACAGGTCATGTCATGGCTTTTGCATACTGACATGACTCTGCTGATGGATAATACAAACATATTACCTTGATTCAATAGGTGATCGGCACTCTTGTAATGTGAAGGTTTCAAAATCTGCTGTAAGATTCCCTTTGTGTGAAGTTCGGGTAATGATGGATGAAATGTTCATCTAATATGGTGTGGAAGCTGACCTTACTGTGAAGAAGCATATTGCACACACTTTTCTGGATATTCTACCTTACACAAATATCTGCACCGTCATAATAATCATTTCAAAAGATGTACCACTCATTGTCATTTGTAGAAAGCTGTACACACAACTTGTGATTTGTTGTGAGGCCTGCAAAACAGCTACTACTTGTACAAGTGTACTGCGGTAGGCATTATTGATACAATTTGGGGAAAACACACACTTTAGTGTAGTCATTGATTGTCATATGTTCATTGCTGATCACATTTACTTAGCTAATGACATCCTGACAACATTTGTAAAAAAATAAATAAAAAGAGAACAGTTGGGATTTCAACCCAGGCTCATCTGTACTCTGAACAAGAGCTCACTGCCCTTACACCATGTGCCACAGAGAAAGCTAGGCAGTGGGTGTATTTTCCACATTCAGTACTATCTAGAGTGCTCATGGCCATGCATCACTGCTGAGCTTGTTTGCATGAGGGAAGGTGAACCAAATTAAAGTCAAGCAGAGACCTGTGTTTAATTTGAGTTTAATTTCACACAAACAGGGAAGGCATGGCCAACTGATTACTTCTGCAACATAACTTTGCCATCAGCATTTCAAAGATAGTCTACAGCATTCAGATCAGACTATCTGCCAGCAATTTCTCTGATAACATATCTTGCAGGTCCGACACATTATGAAACATTCACAGCTAACAGATGTATTTTGAAGTCCACCCCAATCATGTCTGTTGCTGCATGTCCCTGTTTGCACACAGTCTGCAATGAAAACCAGTAGACACTGCTACTGCACAAGTTCAAGCTGAATTCCTGAAAATAGAACCAATCATGCACTAATACTTTGCCATCATCCACCAAATCAGTTTCTGTGTGATGCGCTATGTGAACAAGTGCTTAGCATGTCTAATTCTGGTTACTGAGCTGTAATCATCCTCTACATGGAAATGCATTTATAAACACAAGAGGTGGTAAGTGACATCTGTACTTCACTGAACACATGCTTTCTGCTGTTCATGTGTGGCCTGCAGCAATGCACTTCCAAGTGATATGCTAGGACTTGGGCCACTTGCAAACAGACTCCAGCATTACAGAGGATAACTGCATTGTTACATTTGGTATGGGATTATAATAACACTGGACATTGGTCAGCAATTATCATGTCCCTTTGCTATTGTCAGAAACTTGTATTAATGTGGACATGCCTTCACCTGAATATGAAGACACATAACTCCATCACTGTGCTACTGCTGTTTGCAAAGTGTGTATTTGTGTGTGTGTCATCTAGACAACATTCTGAGAAACAGGTACATCTGTCTCACTTCTACAATATGCATTCATGATAGCTTTTTTCACCTAGGTTGCCAGGATATATTTATATGTACTTTAGTAAATCGCATTCATACAATCCTATCACAAGTCCAGGCTTTTCAAACAAGTCTCATAATAATATATGTTACCTGCTCCACTTTGAGGATGTTATTCTCTATAAAGTGCAGTCTGACAATGTTGAAATCAGACTTCTGTGGTGGCATGTGTGTTTAGTAATGTGTTCTCTAGCTTGTGTAATTACAGAGGTAGAGGTTTTCATCTCACAACAGTCATCTTGTGTGTGTGCAGTTAGAAAAGCATGAGCCCATGACCTCCTGCCCTCTCTCAAGTACAATTCAGAAGATACTTTTACCCTGATACATCACTCCACAGAACTTCCATACAGCCCTCCTAAAATCCTCTTCTCAGCATACACTAATGATGTCATCCTCTGTAAAGTGTACTCTGACACTGTTAAAAGCAGACTTATGTGATGGCCACAGTGTAAAGTTCTGTGTTCTTTAGCTTGTGTAATTAGATATGTAGAGGTTCTGACCTCACAGCAGTCAATTTGTGTGTGTTTGCGTGTAATCAAAAGAGCATAACTCCAAGTCCTGCTGGTCTCACTCAAGAAGCATTCAAAAGGTACTGTTACATCACTCCTCAGGAATTTCATATAGCCCTCCCAGCATCCTTTTCTCAGCATACATTGCTGATGTCATCCTCTATAAAGTATACTGCAGAGTGCACTTTGACACCATTAAAATCAGACTTCTGCAGCAACATGCTCTTTAAGTATTGTTTTCTTTAGTGTATTTGTGATTAAATAAGTAATCTTACAGCAATTAACTTCTATGTCTTCACTCAGCTATCATTCTGGAGACAGTCTTACACCAGGATGTGAGTCCACAGTTGTATCAGGCACTCCTGCCAACATCTTCCTCTCTACGTACACTGATGATGTCATCCTCTGTAAAGTGC
>NC_056725.1:105544568-105547068 GCF_019279795.1 Protopterus annectens
TTCTCAAACTCAACCAACTCACTGAAGCTTGTAAAATAATCAACCAACCAGATAGAACTCCCTCACTGTGCAGCATTCTGACCCCCTACTCCAACCTTAATAGCCTTCGATCATCTAACAGCCCAGATCCTAACCATTAAAGCTAAGAACTCGGGTGGTGATGCCTCTATGCCAACTCCATTGGCAAGCCGTGGAACTCCCTGCCAAACTACCTAAGACTTACAACCTCGCACAATCAGTTCAAAAACAACCTTAAAGAATATCTTAAGACACATTGGCTATGCCCATGTTTGGAACCTGACTAACTTATATATCTCAAATCTACCTAGTCCCATACCACCTTAATCCAATTCCCTTACGCAGATCATTAAAATCTCTTGACCCCACAATGTAAGCTGATGATTCTTGATCTAGTCTATATTCACTTAGTATATGCCAAATAACTACTATGTATAACCTGCTGTTGTTCTTTTGTCTTATATAATATCTATGTTATTCCTATTTTTTTATCCTGTAAATGTAACATGTATTCTCTTTATGTAACATGTATTTTCAACATGTATTTGCCATTTTGTTGGAGCTTTTCTCCTCGGGCCTCTACTGAAAAAGGATATGTATCCAGCTAGACTAGCCCGGTTAACAAATGAAAAATAAAATAAATAAAAATAAATAAATACTGCATGTGCTACAGAGCTTATTGCATTTTCACATGGCCAAAGCTGCTGATAACATCACAGCTGAGCTAAAGTGTTACAGGTGGCAGAAATTCTGCATTCTGTTCCATGCTTACATCATGCTAGTTCTTTCTGTCTTGCACTTCAAATAGCATTATGGCTTGGCACTTCACCAGGTTATTGTATCAAGAAGTGTGGCTCACCTGGGAGCCATCATTAGTATGCATTCATCACAGAAGAAGCCCCGGTACTTTCTAGTTATGTCCACCCCTCTTGACATGATTTAAGGGCAGTTTTCTGTGCTTTCACCCATTCACCTGGTGCACTTGTCCATTCTGAGGCACTGTTACAACTGCTTCATGTACACAGACAACCATCCGCTCTAAACTCCAAACACTCAGACCTTTGAGAGTTACCAGTATATCACCCAATGTGGACATATGCACTCTTCAGCAAAGACTGGACTGGCAGGTCAAGAGGATAAGATCAACACCTGCACCACACAATGTGGAACACATAGCTCACCATGACACCCACTTTGACAGCCATGACATACAGTTAAAAGCCACACACCCACCTTCACAGAGGCACTCAATGGATATTTACCCAAACAGCACAGACCAGCAAGACAGACACCCACTCAGACACGACGACATGGCACATTCCAAGGGACACATATTTAACCTACACAGTCTGCCCCTCTACCCAAGCTCCTAAGGCTAACCACCTTGCACAATACAGTGATCATGGGTAATTCAGTACTGAAGCACACACATATCCCACTTATTAAGTTGAATATGGAGCTGGTAACAGCCAAATATCTATCACATGCCAGCATCCAACACATGACACAGGCAGCCATGGCACTTCACAACTATGAGTATCACTCTGTATCTATGTGGGTGTGAATGACTTGGGACACACCTCCATGGACTACATGACAAGAGACATGATTGATCTCTGATTATGTGGTCCAGGCAGGTGTGACAGTAGCCCTGAGCAGTGTCCTGCCATCACCCAGAATAATGCTGCAGTACTATCAACAGATGATTGACTGCAACACTGGCTTACATGTTTTGTGTCATTCTCAGGGGATCCAGTATCTCTCTGCTTGGGATGACATGATTGACAGAACCCAATGATGCCATAGATGTCCTACATCTGTCAGCACTGGCTTTCCAGGTATTGTCTAAGTGTCTTGCCACCCTTATGATGCCTTATTAGGCAGCGATCCTAATGTAATTACCACCATAACAGCTAGACATGTATGCAATCTGAGGGTCATGCTGCTCAACAGTAGACATCTGTCAGGATGCAGTCACCCAAAGCACTCATTGGAGTGGAGGACACATGTCTGCTGTAATGGAGAGGTAGTTCACAGCAACAGACAGCAGCCCTGCAGTATCAGGCTATGATGCATTCCACAACTGTCAGCCACCAAACATGGTCCACACCACACCTCCACAGGTGGTGTTGTCTCCATATTCATTATGGCTAGGAACACCTCCAGACTAGAATCCCAGCATAATACATTGGAGATACTTCTGGTACAATTGCCTTGGGATAATAGTGCAATGCAGACCATAGCCTGATATGGGTCCACATCGATGTCCCTAGACTGTCAATGCACATTCCTTAACACCCTGCCATCTATGATGGTCTAATGCAGCACTGACATAATATGAGACATCAACTACCCCTGCATCACATGAGGAAAGTAGGCAAGCACCAGTACAGTGGCCCGACACTTCTGGGATTCATCATTTCCAATACCCTGGACCAGCTCATACTGACCCCCGGTAGAGGATGCAACAACTTTAACCTGT
>NC_056725.1:105552068-105659568 GCF_019279795.1 Protopterus annectens
CAGGGGGTAGTATGGGCAGACATTAGAGTTTCAGATTTCACACACTCCATGACATCCATGCTTTTACACCCCCCTTTGTTTTTCTCTCCTCTTCCTAACATTATGAAAGCAATATCTCAGAGGTATCCCTATAGTGGGGCCTTTATCCCAATAGTGTTTATGGCCTGGTCCACAGTTCTTGTAGTAGGACATGGGGAGGCATGCTACTGGCATTTGTCAACATAGTCTTGCATTTGTTTTCTGTTTACTGTGTTAGATTGTTAGTTAGGACCCCCTGACATTCCGTACATTGGCACTATGGGTGAGGCATGGGCCTTTGCCAGAGGATGGTAGGCCATTTGAGAGTGCTGCAGGCCATCTGCAGCAGGCCAGTGCATTCCATCACTCATTTGTTCCTAGGCTGAAAGCCATTGGATTACCCTACGGTAACAGTGGTGGTTGAGATGTTCCTGTCAATCCTTCCTGCTCATACTGATCCATGAGTCTGGATGTGGTCAGGTTGCTGCATACACCTAGGACACACCTGCATGGGACACCTATTCAGCATGCAGCATCATGTACGTATTCCCATACAGAGATGGGTTCATGCTGTACTCATTCCCTACAGCAAGGATATAGCCTGATATACCTGTGGCTGATGGTGAGGTGAGCTGGCTGCATGTGTGATATGGAAGCTACTTACACCTGACTCACAGATATACCTGGGACATTCCTCTTATGCTAGCTTGTGTGTGGGCATGGGCAGCCTGTCATTACTTTATAACTGAGCCTTTTGTGGACTGCTAGTGATTGGCCAGACTACCAGTATTCCATACTACAGGGACAACTAATGTAATGCTAACCTCTATGTATAATTCCAAAGTTGTGTTCAGTTGACAGTTATTTTATATGCACTCTGTGTAGGTTACTGCCACCTGTGTACTGTTTCTATGTATGCGCCCTTGTTCATGACATGTCCAGCTTTCTGATGGTTCCAAGCAAACCAAAAACAAAATGCAAACTAGTAAAACAAATGTAATGCGAGTAGAAACACAATAAGAGCAAGTAATATCCAAAGAACCATTTAATGAGCGCTTTCGGTGTGGACTGTGCCTTACCTTCATCAGCTTTCTGATGGTGACAGATATTGACATCTGGACAGTGAGTTTGTACAACTGCTGACATGGGCTTAGCTGAGAAGCAGTGTGGTTGGCACTGCAGTGGTTGGAACATGGCCCTGTCAACCATTGTACTGTACCTAGGCCACTGAAACACAACCATTCAGGCCCACATGCTGACCACTTCCAGGCAATATTAAACACACAATAAACTTACCACACTGACACCTGCATATTGTACATATGCAACAATGTAGATTGGGACACCTCTGGCAATCTGTGCTCCAGTGATATTACTCCTCAAACTTACATGTTACTGCATTTCTACATGGGATTGGGGGGTGCACACCTGAAGACTTTAAACATTTGCAATGACTACACTGGTATTTTGGTTACTCTGTTAGCTTCCATTTCATATTGTATTTTAACCTATCATGCAGAAAGAAGGCATATTAGTAGAGTACACATGTAAGATTTTAATGGCATAAATCTCAGTTTCAGACTTCTTACCCTTCAGAACTAACATGCAACTGACAGACCTGTTGCGGTATGTCTATATAGGTCTGCAGGGGGGGGGGGTTGTTCAGCATTGCCATCATTTGGGGGCCTTAGCCTGGCCTTTTTTATAGGCATCTACACCTGTCCTGCTGGGTGAAGCTGTTGGTGGGTATGTGACCCTTATTGACATCCATGTGTGTGACCTATTGACACCCACAGTTATTTGGGCCATCACATGCACTGCGGTGGGGGTTGTCACATTGTGTAGTACTGCCTAGTATGTTGACACCAGTATTTGTTATGGATTTCCTGCTGACCCATATAGCTGTCAGCTGTCTGCTGCTATCCTATTCAGCCACCCAATTCCCTTGCATGCTTGCATCCATACCATACATTAGGAAGGGTGACTTACCTTGCTGCTGGGCCAGTATTGAGGATGGTGCTGGAGGGCTGACCATGTTGGATGCACATAGTACACTCCCTATACATGGTAAAGCACAGGTAGTGTCATGTTTGGCATCCCTTTTACTGTATGTGTGAGTCAGAGAGAGGTATCAAATCCTGGGTCTCTACAGTGTCAGTGTGTGTGCTATGCATTGCCTCTTTGTCATGGCCTGGGCATGCTGGGCACACCTCCTTCTACCTATAGGAGCAAGCTCAGAAAGTTCCTCCTCCAAGTCCCTCTGTGCCTGTGCTGACCTTGGCAATGGTGGGGGGTCTGTGTGGCCCTGCCCTTGCTGTTCCTGCTGCAGCTGTTTCTGCAGCATCATATTGTGTAGCATGGCACATACTATGAACATTTGTGTACATGTAACTGGAGAGTACTGCTAGTCCCCACCGGATATGTCAAGGCAGCGGAACCATGACTCGAGCATCCCAAACACATGCTCTACAATGATCCTGGTGTGTGTGTGTGCCTCATTATGGTGTTTTTGTTCGGGTGTGAGTGCATTTTGGATGGGTGTCACTAGCCACGGCTCCAGTGCATAGCCAGCATCCCCCACTAGATGGCCATATGGGATGCCCCCCATGTCAAACCTCTGATACAGCTGTGAGCAATGCCAGATGTGGGAGTTGTGATAGCTTCCAGGGCTGCCAGCACAGCTGTTCATGATAATGCCCTAGGCATCGCACACAACCTGGCAGTTGATGGAGGGGAAGCACGTGCGGTTAATGTAGACCCTTTCCCGCTCGCCGGGTGATGCTTTGATGTAGATATGCATGCAGTTTATAGCACCAACTACCTAAGGGCATTCTGCAATATGGTGGAAGAGACACATACTTCTGGTCAATGCCTCACAGGTGTTGGGGAAACATATGTGCTCATTGGCATGTGGTGTTATGGCATCCAGGAACTGGTGGAGTACCCCAGATGCTGATGCCTTTGAGACCCCCATGATATCCCCAGTTGGTCTTTGAAAGCTACCTGTGGCTAGCATTCTTAAACCTACCTGTACCTTGGTATCCACTGGGATGGGTTTCCCTCTGTTGGTTCTATGTGTGAGGCAGGAATGGCACCGCTGGATGATTTGCTGTAGAATGTCCCTGTCCACCCTATAGTGCTCCACTATCTCCCATTCATGTAGGCCCTGGTAGGTTACCGTGGGTCTGTACACTCTTCTCCTCCTCCTCACTGTGGGTCAGTTGTCAGCATTCTCCTCCTCACAGCCCTCCATCTCTAGCGCATATTGACGGAGAAAAGCAGCAGCAGCCTCTAACATTTATAGCTAGTTTTGCCAGTTAAAAATCCTCCATCTGTGTAAACCGGTGGTGTAGAGGTTGTGCGAAAAACCAGTCTAAAGGTGTTTACATAGTTTGTAGTAGTGTGCTGGGCAGCTACATGTGTACTTGGTTGATTCTGATACATTTCACCTGCCAGCTATGCTAGTTCTCCTTGATTGCCTTCCTACTGCTGTTTCCCCTTCCCAGTTCCTCCCTATTTAAGTCCCGAGGTGCACTGTGCATACCCAGTGCTGAAATGTAAACAGTGCTGCCATTTCCTCTTTTTTTTTTTTCTTTATGTTTAAAACCTGATGCAAGGCACGCAAACCCGGTTAGGCCATGTACACACTGCTTAGGCTCATCTGACACACCCCTTCCTTAGTTGTACTTAGCTAAGGGCAAACATGGGCCACAGAGCTCCAATGAGCTTACAGCAAGCATGACACACCCCCTTATGAAGTCATTCAGCTTTTAGACTTGCACTGTTGTATTGTTGCACCTACATGGTTAGGTACAAGCTGACAATTTGAAGAAATATGTGATTCAGTATAACTCCCCTCATTTGCATACCCCAGTGTGTAGGTCATTAGTTACAGCACTAAATGGACCCTTTCCCCTTGACAACCAGTGCTTCCTGGTATTGTTTACATTCTGCATGCCATTGACTATAATGGCAAAAAGCAGATTTAACTTAAAATTGAGTTTTCCCATTTTTTTTATTTTCAGCACAATCCCGTTTGTGCGCCACTGCCCTATGTTTAAATGGCTGAGACTGGCCAAAAAATGTTTAATTTTAAATAAACAGCAGATGCAAGGTGGTATCCAACGTGACGGAGCCTGGATGATAAGAAAAATCTTTACTAAATCCAAAAATCGATGATATAAATATCAAAACGAGATACAGGTGCACATAAAACCACAATAAAAAGAATTTTATTTTTTATCATGGTTTTATGTGTACCTGTATCTCGTTTTGATATTTATATCATCGATTTTTGGATTTAGTAAAGATTTTTCTTATTATCCAGGCTCCGTCTCGTTGGATACCACCCTGCATCTGCTGTTTATTTAGTTTTTGATTTACTTGAATGTTTAATTTTCTTAATTATTAATCACGTTTTAATGCCAATGGCCTTATATTTGGCCATTGGTATGTCTGATGTACATAAAACATGCTCTTTCACGAGCTGTCATGCCTCCATTTTGTCAGCTGCAGAAATGTACTCAGTTATTTTCTGAATACATTTCTACACTGACACTGTTTTAGCATGGAGACCTGGCAGCTTGGTGAATCATTAAATAATGTCATTTGCATGGTTTTCATCAGAAAATTAGATGATTTGCATGACACATGGTTTTTGGTGCTAGAACAGTGTAGGGCCATTCATGCACATGAAAACAGCACTATCCTGAATCGCTCAGTGGCCATTTTCCATGCAGGAGCTCTTACACTGTTCTTGCATGGAAAAGTGACCTTCCTGAATCCCAGGATGGTTTTTCCCACATACTCTACACCACTGGTGTACACGGATGAGGGATTTTTAACTGGCAAAACTAGAAATGTTAGCAGGTGCTGCCACTTTACTCCATCAATATGTGCTAGAGGCTGAGGGTGGTGAAGAGGATAATGCTGACAACCACTCCAGACTTATGAGGAGGAGGAGAAGAGTGTTCAGGCCCAGGGTAACCTACCAGGGGCTACAAGATCTGGAGATAGTAGAGCTCTACAGGGTAGATAGGGACTTACTTCAGCAAATCATTGAGCTGTGCCAGCCTCACCTCACACCCAGAGCCAACAGAGGGGAACCCATCCAGTGGATACCAAGGCATGTGTAGTCTTAAGAATACTAGCTACAGGTACCTTCCAAAGGTCTACCGGGGATATCATGGGGGTCTCACAGGCATCTGCATCCAGGATACTCCACCAGTTCCTGGATGCCATGTGACCACATGCAGCTGAGCACATTCAATTCCCCACCACCCATGAGGAGAGGTCTAGCAATATGCGTCTCTTCCACCATGTAGCAGACTACCCAGAGATACTGGGTGCCATAGACTCCACGCATATCCAGATCAAAGCACCATCTGGTGAGTGGGGTAGAGTCAACGTAAACTGCAAGGGGTTCCATTCCATCAACTGCCAGGTTGTGTGCAATACCCAGAGCATTATCATGAATGTGTGTGCTGGAAGCTACCATGACTCCCACTTCTGGCATGTGTCACAGTTGTACCAGGCATTTGCCAGTGGGGACATCCTGTACGGCCATCTGGTGGGGGATGCTGGCTATGAACTGGAACCGTGGATGATGACACCCATCAGAAATGCACACCCACCCACACAAGAACGCCATAATGAGGCACGAGCACAAACAAGGATAATTATAGAGCATGTGCTTGGGATGCTCAAGTCCCGGTTCCACTGCCTTGACATATCCGGTGGAGCCTTGCAGTATGCTTCAGCTGCATGTGCACAAATGTTCATAGCATGTGCCATGCTACACAACATGATCCTGCGGAAATAGCTGCAGCAGGAACATAATGGGGAAGGGTCACACAGCCCCCCCATCATTGCCAAGGTTATCACAGGCACAGAGGGACTTGGAGGAGGAACATCCTGAGCCTACCCCTGTAGGCAGAAGGAGGCATGCCCAGTATGCCCATGCATTGGCAAAGAGGCAATGCGTAGCACATACACTGACACTGTTGGGACCCAGGAACTGGTATCTCTCTCCAACTTGCACAAACACTGAAATGGATGCCAAACATTACACTACCTATACCTTACCACGTATAGGCAGTGTACTGCATGTATCTGACATAGTCAGCCCTCAAGCACTGTCCTCACAACTGCCTCAGGCACAACATAAGTCAGTTTCTTTACAATAAAGAAATGGTGTACAATGTTCTGATAGCATATCTATGGTATTGATGCAAGCATGCAAGGGAATGGGGTTGCTGCATGGGATAGCAGCAGACAACTGACAGCTATATAGGACAGCAGGGATTGTATGCAAAGTACTGTCTTCCCCACACTATGCAGTACCACTGTAGTTAACAAAAAGTCCACTACAATATATGTGGTGAGACAAATAACTGGTGGGTAATAGGTCACATGCATGGATGTCAAAGTGGGGGACCCACACTTACCCCCCATTCTCATCCAGCAGGTCAGCTGTTGAAAGCCAGACAGAAATGTCTGGCAAAGGGCCTCAAATGGCAAAAGCCATGACATGTCCACCTACAGACTTTTACACAGTGATATTGCAGCAGGTCTGCCAGTGGCAGTTTGGCTATGAAAGTTAAGAAGCCCCCAAACTAAACATGTGTATGCAACAACAATCTAACCTCTAGTCTATACTGTTATCCTGTATTCCTAAAGATAGGGCACACCACTATGCTAAATGGGACCAAAATGTTAAGTAAATGGTAGCACAGTTTGTGCAAATGTATATTTGGGCAGGTGTGACCCCCCACAGTCCCATAGAAATGCAGTAACATGTCCCTAGCTGTAAGCAGCATCCAGCCATCACCCAGAGTGATGGCTGAATACAGACTGAAACAGGTGTCAGTAATGATTAGTCCACTTGCTGGTGCCATCCCAGGAGTGCCCCCTGCCCTGTAGCCTGGGAACATATGCTCATCAGAATGTATTGCCTTGCTACAGATTGCCTACATCTGCCACACCTGGCCTACAGGCCTCTGGCAAAAGCCCATGGCTCACACACAGTGCCATTTTAGAGAGTGTCATGGAGTCCATAACACCAGTATAAAATAGTCAACAAAATGCAGAGATAGGCCATGCTGCTAAATGCTAGGAGCATACCTAACAAACTCAAAGAGACCCAGATATCTGGATAAAACCAGAAATAAAAGGGTGATAAATGTCCAAATAGAAGGGCACATGTGAAACTCAACTCTAATAATGTAATAAAGCTGATCAAGTGGAAAAGTGTTGTATTACCATGGAATGTCTGAAGGGTATGAAGCCTGAAACTGTGATTTTACTTTCACTAATATCCGACCTCAACCCTGACTGAGTTGCAAAACACTGCCTTGAAAACCACACCTGTATGGATAGCTTACCAGATATATGGGTCATGAATCTGCACATTCTGTAAAACCCTCTATAGTCGAGAGGTATGGCTAGGAGTCTATACAGGTGAATGCACACAATGCAGGGAGTACTAACCTGGAAGATGGCGACCTGTTTGCACCCACAGAAATCTGGCCCACAGCCATGGGGAACAACAGAAGCTTTCACTGACCACTCATCACATACAACACCATGACTCAAAAATGTGGTCAGACAAGCAAAATAATGTGGGAGTATGCATATCTGTGAGACAGATACACACCTCTAGTCTGGTTAAACAGTGTGAGACAGGCAAGATCCTCAAATGTGGTCAACCCTTGACATGACCACTATGAAAACAGTTGGTAGCTACAGGCCAAAATATCTGACCTAGCCCCACCCCAAATACATATCTTACCCTCGACAAATCTATCTGGGGTCCACCTGCCACCCTGGTCCTGCCTGGCTTGTATTACCCAACCATGTACTGGTAACCAAACCATGCCAGAACAAAAATTCACACAGATTCCTGCATCCTAGTATATCACCAAGGTGCTTGACTGTTTCCACAGCATCAGCAGTCAATTGTCTATAGCCACACATCTCAACAGGCTGGATTGTGCAAGACTGCCTAGCAGCTGGCCCATAATATTTGCTTGTGCATCATCCAGGCTGTATTCCTCTGTTAAATCACTATGATGATCTGAAGAGATATGTCAGGAAGTACTGAAACAAGAAATTGCAGTGTCACACATCAAATATGGTAGACAAAATCTCTGCCCAAACAAACCCTGTAACCCCAGCACCTCAGACATTAATAACAGATATAGTCACAAACACCCCCTATGTATGGCCTAAAGTTCCCTTATTTAAATAGGCTGTCTCCACATATCATGCACTAACAGGTGGAGATGCATAGCTGTACACATAAATCCCTGGACTGGAGTACAACAATCTCTGGAATGGAGTCCCACATGTACTCTAGAAGTTCACACTGGGCATGCTCATACACTTAGAAAAGTGTCTGTAAGATGTGGGAAATAACAAGCCTTCTCAACCAGTACACTGCCCATTGCCCTACTTTAGCAGTCCTGCAGATGCTAGTCACCTTAGAAGTACCTTTCATCAATCCTGACCCTTATAAGCTCTGTGGTACGTGTGATAACTGCATAATACTCTAGTATAAATAACTAGTTAGGTAGGAGTTCTAATCTCAGTCCTGGTAAATGTAAAAGTGAGTGTGTGTGTGTGTGTGTGTGTGTGTGTGTGTGTGTGTGTGTGTGTGTGTGTGTGTGTGTGTGTGTGTGTGTGTGTGTGTGTGTGTGTGTGTCTATATAAATATATATATATATATATATATATATATATATATATATATATATATATATATATATATATATATATATATATATATATGAGTGTGTGTGTCTGTGTGTGTTGGTACCTTAAGGATTTTGGCCCCAGTTACACCCAGTACACTTCCCATTGCCCTACTTTAACAGTCTTGCAGACGTCATTCTCCTTAGAAGTACCTGCTGGCAATCCTGACCCTTATAAACTCTGTGGTGCATGCGATAACTGTGTAACACTCTAGTATAAATAACTAGTTAGGTAGGAGTTCTAGTCTCAGTCCTGGTAAAAGTGTGTGTGTGTGTGTGTGTGTGTGTGTGTGTGTGTGTGTGTGTGTGTGTGTGTGTGTGTGTGTGTGTGTGTGTGTGTGTGTGTGTGTGTGTGTGTGTGTGTGTGTGTATATATATATATATATATATATATATATATATATGTGTGTGTGTGTGTGTGTGTGTGTGTGTGTATGTGTGTGTGTTTAGCTTAAAGATTTTGCCCCAATTACACCCAGTGCACTTCTCATTGGTCTACTTTAGCAGTCCTGCAGATGTCATTCACCTTAGAAGTACCTGTCGGCAATACTGAGCCTTATAAGCTCTGTGGCGTGTGCAATAACTGCAAAACATAAAAGTACAAAACCCTAGTTAGATAGAGGTTCTAACCTCAGTTCTGGCAAATGTAAAAGTGTGTGTGTAGGGTAAAGTATTTTATGAAATCTCTCACCCACTACATCACTCATTGCCATAATTTACAAGGGCTGGTGATGTTCCACACCTTAGAAGTACCTTGGAACAACATCCACCCTATAAGCTCTGTGGTGCATGTGATAAATGCACAACACTGTAGTAGCAATAGATAGGTAGTGGTTCTAATCTCAGTACTGCTCTGTGTGTGTGTGTGTGTGTGTGTGTGTGTGTGTGTGTGTGTGTGTGTGTGTGTGTGTGTGTGTGTGTGCGCGCGTGACAACAGTATCCTGTGTGGGTGTTGGTGTGATTGTGTAACAGGATCCGTGTGTGTGTGTGTGTGTGTGTGTGTGTGTGTGTGTGTGTGTGTGTGTGTGTGTGTGAGACAACAGTATCCTGTGTGGGTGTTGGTGTGACTGTATAACAGGATCCATTGGGGGTTTGCTAAATTATTGTATTGATGAACTAGTATATGTCCCAACATCCACATTACAAGGCCATCAGTTGTCAACCACTGTAGAGGAATGTGTAGACAATCTACAGCCCTAAAAGTGTTGTGCAATGTGCAATGACTATGTAACAGTATGGAATAGGTAACAAGATAGGAAGCCCTTCTAATACTCAGAGACCACTTTCCACTCAGGAATCATACACAAACACACTCAGCTAGGCATCAACCCCTATATCATTAGTTGTCTCGCAAACTGTCTCACAGATAGAAACCATGGTGTGAATGCAGTGGACTCCACATCAAACTAATGATCAGACGTGAGTGGAGTCCCACAGTGTGTGTGGACCTGTGTCCTCTCATTTTTGGGATCTATACCTCTGATCTGCAAGCCAACACAAAGACAACCTGGCTGACAGTGTTTGCATACAACTCTAAGGTGGGTGCTATCATTACCCCCCCATGTAATGCTGACATCATGCACAAAGGTCTCTTTGAGACCTATGACTGTTGTCATATCCCTGGACATTAGCTAAATGCCAGGAGATGTGTCACCATTACATTTGGGAACACCATGGCTCACATGAAGTAATCCATTGCTGGTAGTCCACTGAACAGTGACGTTATAACAGAATGGGGAACACAGGTTGATAGTGAGCTGTCTGTTGACCACAACAGTCCACTGACATCAGAAAGTTATTTGATGTGTTACATTTCCTGACTAAGTGTGTGTTATCCAGTAAGTAAAAGGCCATGGTCACCCTGTACCCTCCCCTCAGTAGCCCAATCAATGTGTACAGTGGCCCTTTCACTCTGTACCCTACTGGACACCTGCAACAACTGTAGAGGCTGCAAATGTAGCCCACAAAGAGAATACCAGGCCTTACACACATGCCCTGTATGGATAGACTCCAATAACTCCAATGAATCCCCGTATCACACTGTTTACATAGGTACGATCACTGCCTGATTTACACAGCCATGTCTCACCAAACTGGGTTAGGAATGCTACATCTTAAGATACCAATCTGTCCACACAACATGCCCCAGAGACCTCAACCACACTTCCACACTCCAAAGGACATGCTTATGGGACAGGTTCACAACCCAGACACTGTCCATGGTATGGAATATAAATCAGATACATATGAAGCAGTGCACATCACTGGCCATCTTCAATAGAAATCTGGATGGGTGGATGGGGAATACAATACCCACCCCTGAGGATCACTCCAGTGACTATACTCATTAGCCACACTGGGGACTATTGTCAGGTGGCCTGATGCCAGGGTAATCCCTTGGGCTAGCTTTGTAGAGCCTTCATGGCCGTTGACCTAGTACACACCTATGAATCTATGAACCTATGGATCTCAGTACTGGCAAATGTGTGTGTGTGGGTGTGTGTGTGTGTGTGTGTGTGTGTGTGTGTGTGTGTGTGTGTGTGTGTGTGTGTGTGTGTGTGTGTGTGTGTGTGTGTGTGTGTGTGTGTGTGTGTGTGTATAAGTGGTTGTTAGTGTGTAAACTTGCATGTACCAGGCTATTATGACACTGTCATACCCACTACACCCATTATTGCCATTTCTCACAAGGACACGTGATGTTCTTCACCATGGAGGTACCTTGTTACACTCCTCACAACAGTAGTTCTATGCCAATGGCCATAACTGCATAACACTGTGGTGCCACAACTAGGGTTGCCACCTTTTAAGCGGGCCAAAGTGGGACATGGGGTGTGGCCAATATGACACTGGACACACCCTCTACCATGACGTCACCACCAGAGTGGTGAAGGAGATGCTGTTATGGGTATGATGGATGGCTGCTGGAGTGGCTAGCTGGTTGGTGGGAGTAGCAGCTGGATGGATGAATGACTGGATGGATGGCTTGATGGATGGATGGCTGAATGAATGGATGCATGGCTGGCTGCATGAATGGCTGGGGGCTGGATGTATGGCTGGCTGGAGTGGCTATCTGGTTGGTGGGAGTAGCTGCTGGATGGATGGCTTGATGGATGGATGCCTGGATGGATGGATACTTGGCTGCATGAATGGATGGATGGCTGGCTGCATGGCTGGCTGACTGGCTGGATGGATGGAGGATGGTTGGCTGGCTGGAGGAGGATGGTTGGTTGACTGGATGGAGGATGGCTGGCTGGCTGGCTGGAGGAGGATGGCTGGCTGGCTGAATGGATGGAGGAGGAGGATGGCTGGCTGAAGGATGGCTGGCTAGCTGGATGGATGGAGGAGGATGGCTGGCTGGCTGGATGGAGGAGGAGGATGGCTGGCTGGCTGGAGGAGGAGGATGGCTGGCTGGCTGGATCACTTGTTTTAAAAAAAAAATCTCGGTCATTTTTTAGAGGCTGTAGAAGCGCTTAAAAGAAAGTGCTCCTACAGCTGTGATCTTTGCAGGGCTCTTCCTGCCCCAATCCCCACCCCTTTCATGAATTTCTGCCAATTGCTGCACGAATTAAAGCACCCAAGCCTAACAGGCAGCAGCTTTGCCTGCAGGTCCGGGTTGGTGACGTAACTGAATTGCCGTGAAAAAGCTGGAAGTAATTGCGACTTTTCCACAGCAATTCAATGCGATCACAAAAGTGGGACTTTTCAGGTCCCACTACTTGATACAGTGGGCAATGGGATAAGGTGGCTTAACCCATGATTGTCCCGCTGACAAAGGGACAGGTGGCAGCCTTAGCCACAACTTGATGGGGATCCTGTGCATGTGTGTGTGTGTGTGTGTGTGTGTGTGTGTGTGTGTGTGTGTGTGTGTGTGTGTGTGTGTGTGTGTGTGTGTGTGTGTGTGAATAGTAATCTCAGTGTGTTTGGTTGATGAATATCCCCTGGGGTGTGGTTATTAGCAAACAGAGGTGTGTCCAACCCACTACACTTACCATTCTCTACTCTACAACAGATGCTGTCAATCACTGTATACCTATATACAACCCTCAGCCCTACAAGCTGTGAGGCATATGCAATCACTGTTATACAGACCTGAGAAATCAGTGCAGATACAGCTGTACCTTGCCTATGACATGGCTGATGTGTTACCACATTGCCATATCCCTTGGTCTTGCTGCAGGGCCACATCCTGGTGACACACAGATGCCTAGAACACAAACAGAATACAGCATGTGAGAACACATTCAGCATTACTAATAGCAATAATGCATCATGGCTGAAACTGTAAACACACTCTGATGTGTACCCATTATAAATGCCAGATGACAACACCTTACACAGCATTACATAGCTACAATTTAGTAAGTTCACCCTGTGCATCAGACCCATATTTGCATGTCCCTGCATCAATGGTTTGGATGGCAGGGTTCTGGCACAGGTTTTATCATAGGCACAGGGTGTTGTGTGGTTTTGCCAGAGGCCTAGGCTGTGCCATTTGGTTGACATTATGGGTGTGTGTTTGGGGTGCGGGAATGACATGGCCTGTGCAGGAGTGGCACGTGTGTGGGAGGTGACCTTTTTCTGATTGTGATATGTGTGTGTGTGTCTGCATGCACACATGCACACCATGTGGCTGCCCTACACTGTTGTTCTTTGGACAGCTGTGGGCTGTACATGGCAGGGTGTACAGTTCACCGTATCCAACCATGGGAACTGGATCTGCCAGGGGTATCACTGGCACAACCAAGGACAAGGCTGGAGACAGTACTGCTCCCTGATGGTGACTGATGTCTGCTGGATCTGCTTCCCTGTTGGGACTGACCAGGACCATGTGCCCATGGCCTGCCACATCTTGGGATAGCACACCACCCTTAGCAGTGCTGGTATTACTGCCCCTATGGGAGCATGATGTTGCACAGCCACATGGACCCCCCAGCTGATCGTGGTGCTGAGCTGCATCTATGTGGCTGCTGCCTCCTCTCCGCCAAACATTTAAGAGCAGATACTCCACGGTAGAGGAGTGCCTTGACGTGACCCTGCCATCTATCCATGATCTCATTGCACTCACGCATGACTGCAATAAGTTCACGCAAATAGCCACCGACACCAGGGAGATGTTCTTCTACCAGCCTGCGCACTTGTCTGGTGTTACATTCATTACATGCCTGTGCATCCATTATGGGCCAAAACATACGCCTGGTTACTGCAGCAGTGGCACTTTCAACATTGGCTGGATGGGCAGCCATCCTCCTCCAAGCACCCCTGCCATCTGCCTGTGTGGGACCTCACGGGTGCTCACTTGCCATAGTCACCAACCTTGCATGTTCTATGCCAGCATCTAGCTGTCCTTTAATTGTGGCCACTGATGATGGGGAATGTGTGGGCATTGTAACTGTGTGTGGGGATGGGGTTGACAAAGGTGGGATGCCAACCAATGACACAGCTGCAGCACCTGACAACCCCACCTGTGCGTCATTATGGGTGTCATCATGGTAGAGTCACCAAACAAACTAACATCACTTACACAGCAGGAGGGACTGCGACCACCATATCCACCTATGAGGAAAAGACAACATATGTACATTACTATCGGCACTGTAAGGTTTGCCGGTACACACACTCACACACACACACACACACACACACACACACACACACACACACACACACACACACACACACACACACACACTCATGTGTGGTGTCCCTGAGGCATTCCACAGACCCAACATTAGGCAACAAATGACAGTCATGACACACACTCAAACCAAAAACAGACACACTCTGGGCAGGCCCCTAACATCATGCAGTGCATACCTTTCAACTTACTGTTACTACTAATGTACACCACTGGGATATGTGAGTGCATTTAGTTGGTGGTGAACCTTACTTAGAACACACTGCACCCGTGTAAACATTACTGATGTTCATCTGTATAGCACTGTGGCTAAACCTATAGAACATACCTACCAAATGTTCAGAGTTTCCAGGAATATCTAGATATGTGGGTCATATTTCCTGTCTGCTGCTCATACTTCCTATTTTTGTCTGATACATTACTTGTTTGACCAGTGGATTGGTGAACCTACTTAATGTCATACCATGATTTGCAGATATCATCACTTGCAGTACATGTATGTGAAAACAAGGGTGGTTACTCAAACAACTTCACAAGATTACAGTGGATATAGTAAGTGTACACACCCTTTTTAACATGTAAGGATTTTGTGACAGATCACATAAGACACCAGTGATACTGTCATAACATTTCCACCATTTCATATGACATATAACCTATGCACTCCAACTGAAGAACATACATATCAGGTAAGGGTAAAATATCGTAAATGATATCAGTACAATAGCCAGGTTGCATGGGGGTGCACACCAGTAAACTGATACTTTGGTAAAGCACCTGTTGATCTCATCACAGCATTCAGTCCTCTTGGAAAGTGTGTATCAGCATGGCACATCTTGACATGGCAATGTTTGCATACTCTCCCTTGAAAAACACCTCCATATCTGTCAGATTGCAAGGCCATCCCCTGTGCACAGTGCTCATCAGGTCACCACACAGATTGTGTATTGTATTCGGGTGTGGACACAGGATTGGCCACTGCAGACTGTTGATTGTGTTCTTTTGAAGCCATCTTTTTGTTCAGTTGGATGTAAGGTGTGGGCCATTGTTGTGTGCAATGTTGGAATTCCACCCCATCCACAGCTATGTGGCAGACACCAGAAGGATTATAACCACAAGAGACCGCTGTTTGAAACTGGTCATAATACACTCCAAATCAGCTACAGCCCCAGTTCAAACTTGTGAACAGCAAACCCAAAGCAGGACACTGGCATCACCCTACTTCGCTGTGTGGGTAGTGTTGTTCTGCTGTTGTGCAGTGGTGCTATTGGGCCAAACTAACATGACTGAATTGTGGACAAAGAGAGTTTAACCTTGGTCTCATAACTCCAAAAAACAAAAAAAGCCAGCAAAGGGTGGAATCAGTACATATATTAATTTATTAAATGTTCAAAGATAAGAGGGAATAACCCTACTATCCAATAATATCCATTTCATAACATCTTAACACATTTCCACACATTCTTTTTGAAAAGCTGATGTATTGTTGCCCAGCCTTTACCCAGGACTGGATGCTGTTTGTTGTGAGGAACCGCTGACATCTTCCAAACACACCCTATAGGCAAGACGTGGAGACCATGGAAAATTGTTGTCACATGTAGTACACACCCAGTATTTGCCAGAGATGTCTGAAACTCCTTCAGTGTTGTTGTAATGGCTCCTGGCAGCTTCCCTAGACATGTTTGTTATTGTATTCTCAACATACATGTAGGGATGTCCACTTCTTCACAATGTCACTGCTGCACCATATCTTGAACACCTTTTGATGACTATCTGCACTGTGTTCCATGGTATATGCAATGCTGTGGGTATGTTTCTGTAGCCTTCTCCAGGCTGATACCTTTCTAAAATATGATCCCTTTGCAGCATGTTAAGCTGCATATTGACCATGGCTTTTGCTGTAGCAGGCAACTGTGGGTCTATAGTAGGATATTCTTGGTATATGAGCTGACTGTTATTTTCCAGTTAATCCATGGGTCAGTAATTGATAGCAGGTGTGTATCCAATATGATATACTGCTGTGGTTTTATCAAACGCTGCTACACCACAGTATGAGTTTTACCCTGTGCACACATATGCATCTTGCTTCTTGGACAATTTTCATGTCACATACTTGTCCGCCTAACCGATTTGTTTGTTTCACAATTGCATTGTACAGATTATAGGTCACATGAAAGGTTAGATGGATTTGTTGTGTATTGTACTCACATTGTCATATATCACAAATACCTGGCATTCTAACACGACTGAAGAGGGTGTCATAGTTCTGTATGACACTAATGTATACAATATGTCCCCACTCTTTGCCCTATATCCCCACATTTTGACAATCTTTATCTAGATGTTCTGCAATGACAGGTTTGTGTGGTATGCCACAGATATGTGACATCTCAAGCAAATAGGTCCCTGTGATATCCACTGTGATATTATGCAGTGAACCCCACCACAAGTGATCATGCGGATATTGGCAAATGGCTGCTGAGTGTAACAGTTGTCTGCATGGTCACATGCATGACCTTAACATGCCTGGGGTAGTGGTGAGCCACAACAGTAAAATCTCATACTCACCGGCTTCAGGCTGCTGTACCTCATGTAGATGAGAGGGACCTAGGTAGTAAGGAGGGAGAGGTATTGTCAGCAGATTCACAATAGGCATTGGTCCAAGATTAATGCTACATATATGCACAGTACAGTATAGTATATTACATGATTCGCTGTCCTGCACCATAGATGTGCACTTGTGTGCATTACTAAACCCAACCCACTAATCTATTTTGCACTGACATATACATTTAAAGACTCTATAGCACACAGTTGTAATGCTACCTCAGTACATTGATGTGCATGTTTTCCTTACCTGGACGCTCCTTGCCTGTTGCCTGGGTGCCACCCACCTCTATGACTATTTCCTGTGCAGATGGTCATGTGGTGGCTACCCCAAGGTTGTCTAGGAGCTCCTCCATTGCCGTAAGTGGGACCTGTCTGGCTGGCCCCCCAGTGGTAGTGGCACAGTCCCTCACTACCGCAGCAGCTCTTTGCCAGGCACACAAAATAAGGTGAGTCACTCTGTGCCTGACCTGATCATACGTGCGTCCATGGTGGCCCAAGGTGTTGACTCTTTTGATTATATCCCATAGGGCAGTCCTCTCTCACTGATGTTGGTGACCCCGACTGAAGAGGGTGTCATAGTTCTGCAGGATGGCCTCAGTTATGGCTGCAGTCTCCTGTTCTTAGTAGGACGGGCTGGTGTTGCATAACACCTGGAAGACATAAACTGGGAAATACATCACAGGAACACAGACATTGCCCAGAGTTCTTTACAGATATAGCACATGACTAATGAGTATCAGTAGCCACTACATAGAAACACATCATACCCCATACCCAGCATCATTGTATGAACATGCATTGTCCTCCTCATCCTGTTGTATCATGCTCCCCCCCATTGAGGGCCAGTACATTTCATAAACAACCATTCATGTTTGTGTAGAGTGGTGATAGTGTCCATGTTCTTGCAGATGGGATGTCAATGCTGCTCAGGCTTGGCTTGCATACAGTGTGTAATGGAGCTGGAAACATATGTCTGGGTTCTTGTAGGATGCAGACAGGGATGTTATCAGTCCCCAAGGGGACTTAGTATTTTTACATTTAAGTTGGCAATTTGCACCTGATCCATGAAGATGAGGGTATGGGTGCATGTGGTGTTTATATCCACCTATACCATTGTTGAGGCAGGGAGGTGATGTTTGGCCTAAATGTGTCTGCAGTAGGTTGGCTGCAGCTATGGTGTGTGTGTATGTGCTGTGACTGACCTCCATTACAGGGTGGGTTGGGTTGTTTCCTCTGAGACTGCAGACATATGTGAAGATGGCCTTCTGGTTGCCCTCAGTGGATGTGGCTGATTTGTACTAATAGCCTTACATTAATCCACCTGTGACCTACTATGGTCATTCAGACAAAGGATGACATGCTGGCCAGTTGGTGCCTGTTCCTACTTTTCCCTGTACAGCCGATATAGCATCCCAGTATGTGCTTTGTGCACTACTGCTGTCCAGCAAAGGAGTTTATTCTACTTTGGTGGAGACAGGGTGTACAAATAAGGTATTGCTGAGACCATACAGCTATGTGGGTGGTCATATAACTGTTTGTAGTAGGCATGGACATGAGGTTATAACACAGTTGGACAACTCTAAAATGTCTACATGATACTCCTGCTTATGCTAGTACTCATGTCTGTGTCAGGGCATTGCAACAACCATTAGCTGTAGAAGTGTAACTCTGTTGGATGCACAGACAGTAAGATTACATACATGTACGACATGTACAGCTCATTTATGTGATGTTTTGCATCCCATCTCGGGTGTTTTGAGGAAGCCAGGTACACCTATCGATACATGCATACATCTGCACAGGTAATAAATGCTATACATTTCTGTTGTATGTCAGTATGGCACACTGTCATAACACTTTTGTTGCTCAGTAATTCCTGTCAACCTGGTAGGGCAGAACATATGGAGGATGCCACATATACATGTTGGGCTGTGGGCCAACATTAGTGACACTGACTTCTAATTGCTGTAACACACATACGTCATTTGATAGTTGGGTAGCCTTTGCATTCACAGTCATAGGCTGGAGGATGTACAATGCTCCTATGGCAGGCAGAGAGAGGAAAGGCTAGGATTGTGGTAGTGAGTGCTAGGAACTTTTACTGTTGCATGTATGGCTGGTTTTGGTATTGAGCTAGTTGAAATGATAGACAGATGAAAGGTAGATATATTGTGTTAGCCACAGACCAGATGGAAGGGGGTTATGGCTGTGTGTATCATACTCGGGTATAAATAGTTCTAACATGTTGTGTATGTGAGGGGAAATGGTGTAGGTGTTAACCTAATGGAGCATTATGCCAAGAGTGTGTTTGGCAGTGATAGGAGTGTTGGGTAGAGCAAGGTTTATGTGGCTGGGAATTAATGGTGTAATGATGACAGTTGCTAGTACATAAGCTCCACTAGCTGTGTGTGTGAGGGATAAGATTGATGTACTTTGGACTGGTTGGATGAAGTGGTGATGACTGTACCCAAGGGTGAGAGAGTGGTGACTGGAACAGATTTCAATGCGCAAGCTGGTGATGGGGACAGTGGGGATGCAGAAGTGATGGGCAGGTATGGTGTTAAGGAAAGGAATGCAGAAGGTGAGATGATGTTGGAGTTTGCAAAAGAGGTTGGATATGGCTGTGGTGAATACATATTTTTACAAGAGTAAGGGGCATAGGTTGACATGCAAGAGTGGAGGAAGATGCACACATGGTGATTATCCCCTGTGCAGGTGGGCCTGTTTGAAGGGGATTGGAAATCTATAAACTGGTGACAGGGGAAAATGTAGTTAGGCAGCATGGAATGTTGACCTGTGGAATGTTGTTGGTGATCAAGAAGGGGGGGGGGTAGCACCATGGATCATATGGTGAGTACTGACAAAGGGTGATTGTGAGGTTGAGTTCAGGGAACAGTTACAGCAGGCAGTGGGTGGCAGTGAAGAGTTACCACATATTTGGTTAAATATATCTGAGCTAGTAAAGGAGATGAGTAGAACAGGGCTTGGTGTGATATCTGGACAGAGGAAAGAGGACAAGGAGACCTGTTGGTGTAATGAGTAAGTACAAGAGAGTATACAGAGAAAGAGGTTGTTGAAGGAGAAGTGGGATTGTCAGACAGATGAAGAAAGTAGACAGGATTATAAGGGGATGGGGTGCATGGCAAAGAGAGTGGCGGCAAAGGCTAAGAATGGGGCGTCTGAATGGTTGTATTTAATGTTGGACACCAATGATGGAGAATAGGACCTGTATCAATTGGCTAGACAGAGGCACATAGCTAGGAAGGATGTACAGCAAATAAGTGTGATAAAGGATAACTGGGGAAACATGCAAGTGAGGAGATTGTGTACAGCAGATGGAAACAGTACTTTGATGGGTGGTGCATGAGGAGAATGAGAGAGAGAGAGAGAGAGAGAGAGAGATGAGGTTGGATGAGGTGGGTATGGTGAATCAGGAAGTGCAACAGATGATCAAGGAGGAAGTAAGGATAGCTATGAAGAGGTTTAAGAATGGAAAGGCTGTTGGACCAGGTGACATACCTGTGGATGCATGGAGGCATTTCAGAGAAATGGCAGTGGTCTTTTCAACCGGATTGTTTACTGTAATCTTGGAAAATGAGAGGATGCATGAGGAGTGGAGAAAATGTGTTTGGATACTGCTTATGAGAATAATGGTGGTGTGCAGAGCTGTACTAACTACAGAGGGGTATCACTGCTCAGTCACAGGCTGAGGTAATGGTAAAGGGTGGTGGAAGCTAGGTTAAGAAGGATGGTGTGGATTACTGATCAGCAGTATGGTTTCATGCCAGGAAAGATCAGTACAGATATGATGTTTGCTCTGAGAGCATTGATGGAGATGTACAGAGGAGGTCAGAAGTAGTTGCGTTGTGTTTGAGGACTTAGGGACAGAATATGACAGGATGCCTAGAGAGGAGTTGTGGTATTGTATGTGGAGGTCAGGAGTGGTGAAGGAATCTGTAAGAATGCTACAGGATATATAAAAGGCTACTGTGACAGTGATGAGTTCTGCATTGGGAGTGACAGGTGCATTTAATGTGGAGGTTGGAGTACATCAAGGATCAGCTCTGAGTCCTTTCTTATTTGTAGTGGTGATGGACAGGTTGTCAGACATGATCAGACAGGGGACCCTGTTGACTGTGCTGTTTGCAGATGACATTGTGGTCTGTAGTGGGAGTGGGGAGCAGATTGAGGAGATCCTGGATAGATGGAGTTATGGTCTAGAGAGACAGGAATGATGGTCAACAGAACTAAGACAGAATATATGTCTGTGAATGGGAGGGGGTAGAGGAATGGTAAGGATGCAGGGAGTACAGTTTGCAAAGGTGAACAAGTTTAAATACTGGGGAACAACAGTTCAGAGTAATGGGAAGTGTGGGGGGAGAGGTGAAGAAGAGAGTACAGGCAGGATGTGGGTGGTGGAGATGAGTGTCATGAGTGGTTTGTGACAGATGGGTACAATTAAAAGTGACAGGGAAGGTCTACAAGAGGGTAGTGAAAGCAGCTATGTTACATGGGTTGTAGACAGTGGCATTGAAAAAAAAGGCAGGATTCAGAGCTGGACATAGCAGAGTTAACGACATTAAGATTTGCACTGTGTGTGATGAGGCTGGACAGGATTACGAACCTGTATGTTAGGTGGTCAGCCCAGGTTGGACGGGTTGGGGACAAAGCCAGAGAGTGGCAGGATTATGTTGGTTTGGACATGTGATGAGTAAGTATGCTGAGTATATTTGTGAAAGGATGATGCTGCCAGGTAAGAGGAAAAGAGGAAGTCCTAAGATAAGGTGTATGGATGTGGTGATTGCGGACATGCAGGTGTTTGGTGTGACAGCGCAGGATGCAGAGGATAGGAAGACATGGAGACAGATGATCTGTTGTGCAACCCCCTAATGGGATTAGTCAAAAGAAAGAGTAGGAGATGTAATGTTGTAATGCCAGTGTTCACAGGTTGCCAATTATTTGCCAGACATAACACAACTCTTTGATTAAATGAGTACAAATATGAGACACACATATGGTCAGTGTGCATAACACTGGACAGTTGAATGGTGTAAGTTTGGACAGTCCCATATCTGATAAAATAATAGACATAGTGAACAAATTTTGGTATTTGTTACATTCTGATTCTAATGTCAAAGAAATTGTGGGTAGTAGACCGGGAATAGTGTATAAAATGGGGGACAATATTAAGAAAATTTTACAAAAAAATCCCAGAGATGATATGAAAAACATGCAGAATATGAACATCATTAATAGGAAGGTCTCCTTGGAAGGCACTAGAAAATGTGGAGCATGTAATCAATGCAAACACATTCTAGAGGTGAATAAAATGTGCATTTATAATGATTACAAACAAGTGGTTAAACCAAAAAAGGGGAACTGTAACACAAAGATGGTAATATACATCGCAATGTGTGGGGCATGTACAAGCTTTTACGTTGGTAAGACCGAGAGAAATTTTAGAAAGCGTATATATGACCATATTTATAGTATAACAAAAAAAGATGCTACCAATGCACTTTCCAGACATGTAGAAAAAATGGGTAATGACCATGTATTTAAATTCGCTATATTAGACATCATATGTAACAATCCGAAAGGAGGGGACACTAAGAAATTGTTGAATTTTAAAGAAATATGGTGGCAATTGTATTTGGATGCATTAAACCTACCTGGTTTGAATGATTTTATTTCTTGTAAACCAATTTTAGAAATGGAAAACAGATAGATAATAGGCACATAAACATCAAGACATGTGCTTAACTACAAATACATTCACAGAAATACTAGTTTACATTTCACTGATTTTTCATGGACAGGGACATTACAGTTTGTATGTGTACAATATATTACATGTTATTTAATGTTGAACGTAATATACTAAAATCTGAATATCAACTTTCACTAGATTCCCAGTAGTTTTTTACAAGTGTTTATTTCGGTTCAAGAATATGAGCCGCAATTTGCAGACCAGTGTCATTGTCATATGTAGTTTTATTCAATCATAATTTTTTTATATATAATTCATAGTGTTTTCTGTATATAATTCATAGTGTTTTTTATACATTTCCTTTCACATGTTATTTTAAAAGTTTTTTATATATAACACTTTTTACCTGACATGCTCTTTAATATACAATATAGATTTTATATATATATATACATTTTCAAAGGAGTGTCATATAAATGTTTTTTTAAAAGGAAAAAGTATGAATATTATGTGACATACTTTGTACCTTTAAGTACACGTCACAGATGAGTGTTGTTTGGCACCAAATTTGTATATTTAATCGAATTTACAGTGTATAACAGTGTTCTGATGAAGCTCACATAGTGAGTGAAAGCGCTTAACATTTTTCCTTTTGTATTCTGTTTTTTGTTTCATTGTGTGTCCGCAATAAATCTATTAATCTTGAGGAAATAGTGCACTTATTAGGGTCGTCCTGAACATCCTATCGTTGGTGTGTGCTTGTTACTAGATTAAGTTTGGTATATCACATTCAGTTCAACACACACAGCTGCGACAGTATTTCACTATGCAAATACCTTGTATAGGTCCCTCACATTTCTGAGACAAGCATGTATATCATATTTGTATTCACAGTTACTGTATGGATATCTACGACATCCCAGTAGCTGGCCTAGCAGTCTTACAGTCAGTATTGTTCAACACACCCTCCAGTAGTAGTCATATGCGAGCCATCCTTTCCTGGGGTGAATCAGGGGTCTGAGCTGTATACTATGTCACTGCAGACAGACACAGATGCTATGACCATAGGTTATGATCATCAATATATCAATACAGCAAGAGTTGTTGAGACATATTTGTTGAACTTCATAGTTACCACTATTACATACCCCCTACTACATTCCATTACATGCTTACTTGTTTGACATACCTTTTTTTTCAAGGTGTGGATGGATAGATGGCTAGCTGGCTGTCTGGCTAGCTAGCTGTATCTGGATATGGATCTGGATGTGGATCCCAATCAATCTCCCTATCTCTCTCTCTCTTGCTTTCTCTTTCTCTCGCTCTCTTTTTCTTTTTTTCTCTCTCTCTCTTTCTCTCTCTCTCTTTTTTTCTCTCTCTGTCTCTCTATATTTCCCAGATGTAGGGTATGCATCTGTTTTGCAGCTAGCCTTTTGTAGGCAATGCTCATGAGCACTTCATGTGGGCATTGGCCCTTTACCTTACCTGTGAGGTGAACTTCATGGAGGTGTGTTAACAACAGCATCACAGAGGTTGTTTGGAAATACCTCTTACAACAAAGACTGTGGAGACAGCCCAGCAAACATGGGGAGAATGTTCCAGACTTAGGGGCAGAATGTACGTATTGCTGTTATAAAGTTGAATTAATGCTAGTGACAGAGTTTGTGTGGACATGGCTTTTCTGCGTGAGTTTAAGTTTGACCGTGTAATGTGGTTGACATAACTCACAACTGTAGGACTATCCACAGACTGCCAGAGTTTGGACACATGTTTGGTGTGTTAATCACACATGTTTAGTCTTTGAAAAATTAATAGCATACTCTGAGACTTGCAGTCAGTAAATGGTAACATCTATTTGTGTTTCTGACTTCACATCCATCAGGACAGATATGTTACAACAAACCCTGTTACACCAGCTACTTCCTCAGTTTATGACAGCAATATGTCAATACTCCCCCTGTGTTTGGGTCTCTGTCCCCCAAGTATGTCAGGCATTGTCTTGATGTAATGCAGTAAGAGGTGGATAGGTATGGTATATCATTATTTAGTGACTTCATTCCTGATATTGTCCCAGGGCAGCCACAGTGGTGCAGCGGTTAGCATTGCCACCTCACAGCAAGAGGTTCTCCGGTTCGATCTGCGACTGGGGTGCCTTCTGTGCGGAGTCTGCATGTCCCCCCCTTGGGTCACGTGGGTTTCCTCCAGGTGCTCCGGTTTCCTCCCACATCCCAAAGACATGCTATAGGTGGATTGGACACTCTAAATTGGCCCTAGGTGTGTGTGCATGTGTGTGCCTTCTGTGGAAGATTGGGCACCGGGCTGGCAATTTGACACTGTAAAACTCCACTGCCAATCATGAGCGGACAGGTGATCCACTGTGATGACCCCTAACTGGGAAAAAAAGCCGAAAGAAGAAGAAGATTCCTGATATTGTCCCAGTGATGTATCAGACTGCTAGACAAGTTATGTGTGAGAGACCTTATACATGAGGACAAAGCCTAAACATTCTGTGTGAATCTGTACGGTTGGGAGGTCTGTGTATTTTTGCCATTTGTTGACAGACTGTCAGTAGCAATGTAGTGTGAATATGTTATTTTGCCTGTGTAGGGAGGGGGGTAGATGTATGTCTTATGGGCCCTTTTCTATCTGACTTTGCATGCTGCCCCAGTTTCTGGTGCTCTATCAGCTGTATATGTTTGTAGGGGTAGACTGAGACATGTCCCATGCCACAGTCAGGCATCATACTACACTGCGAACTGGTCCAATATATGTAGGGGTAGTGTGTGAGTGGGAAACATCCTGATGGTTTTGTTCACACAGTCATTATACTCTACTGTTAATTTGGCTTACCAGTACGTCACTGTGACTGTGGTGAAATTGGTCATAGGTATGCACTTTCACACTGGTGTCTGTTTTTCAGTGGTGTTACATCCCTGTAGTGCCTGATGTATTTGCAAATACATGTGTAGCTCCCCATAGCAGATGTGTGTGTCAGTCTGATACTGTACTGTGGATGTTGTTTGGTGACATGCTTAGCAGCTCAGTGTAGTTTCCCTAAAGTGATGTTATGTCCGGATATTTGTCTGATGTACTGTTGCCTGGCCCCCATAGGTGTTGTGTAGTTCTAACACATCAGTGAGATTATGTGAAGATTTAAGTCACTAACTGGTGTGAAGTAATTGGGTTTTGGACTTGTGCTATTCGAATCAATATATGTTAGAACAGACAGGAGAGTGCTACTGCATCAACTGTGTCAGCTTATCTACTCCAATATTTAAGATATGTTCCCATTTTATGGCTTTAAACCCCCCCCCCCTCTTTGTCAGGCTTGGTCTTGATTTGTTGTACTAAGGGGTTCAGAGCATACCTCTCGACTGGTCAGATTGTTTCAGACTGTCCAGGTTTATTGCTCATATTTCTGGCCTGTTCCACAGAATCATATCATTTTCATTTCTCTGGTACATCATTGTGATGATGTGAGAATTTCTGTTAGTAAATGATGACATACATTTCAGTTTCAGAACTCACATCCTTCTACACATGTATGCTGACACAAACCCTGTTTCTGTAGTGACAGTCTACATTTATAAGTGCAGTACTTACATTATGTCCCTAGTCTTGGCCCATTGTCCTCCCATTTTGACAGCCTTTTTCCAGCATTCTTGCAGTAAGAGGTGGAGAGGTATGGTGCTGAGGTATGACTGCACTACATGTTATGAGCATTTATATCTATATCTATATCTATATCTATATCTATCTATCTATCTATCTATCTATCTATCTATCTATATATATATTATATCTCTCTCTCTCTCTATATATATATATAAATATATATATATATATATATATTTATATATTATATATACATAATTCCTTTTTATATATCTACATCTGTAGCTATATAAAATTAGATTTGTATATACTCTATATGTATTTGTTTCATATGTATATCTCGATATATCTGATGTATATACTTTTTCATATTTATCTATCACCATACACATCTATATGTGTATATTTGGGTTCACTTTATAACATCGAAATACTGAAATGTCGAATTTCAGTATCTCAAAGCTATAAAGTCGAATGTTTGAAATAGCGAACGTTCATAATCGCGAATTTCACATATGTCGAATATATGTCGAATTTGCGGTTATGAAGTTGCGCTACGTAATGTCCGGGTTTGTGTTTTGGTTGTGCGCGGTGCCGTGTGTGGATGTAGGTGTTATGTCAGGTAGGTGAGTGTTTTGTAAGGGTTTTGAGTGGGAGTTAGAGTGTGTGTGAGGGATTGGAGAATGTGCGTGTGTGAGTGAGCTTTTGTGTTGTGTTTGTGCGATCTCGGAGTTAGTATATATAAGTAGGGGGGGTGTGGGGGGTGCAGGGGGGATTGCCCCCCTGCTTATGTGTGTGTGAGTTGTGTATGTGTGTTTTTTTTTGTTTATGTTGTGATGTGGGTGTTCTGTTGTATGTTTAGTGTAGTGTGTGCGGTGTTTTCGGTTATGTGGTTTTGCGGTTTTTGTTTGTCAGTGTTTTGTGGATTCGGTTTTATAGTCTCGAGATATTGAAATTCGATATTTCAGTATTTCGAGGTTATAAAGTGAATCCGTATATTTACATATACTAAACATGACTGATTCCACAGTTTTCCCCATATTATTCACTACCTTTACTGAATGATATATTTGAAAAAGCAATAGAGAGTTCTACAGCTCAGATGGTGTAGTGGTACATTCCTTTTACTATGGTGTATTGGGGCCTGGGTTTGAGACTTAGTGGCTGTTTATTTTGTTGCTGGGCAGAACAGTGGCTGATGGAGAAAGGGTGATTAAGGCAGTTTTAAGCAGGTGTAAGTGGGTTTGTGCAGTTTTGGGTGAAGCTAAGCGATGCCAACACAAGGTTAAACATAAAAATGCTTAATCTGTGTAGGTATCGCTTAGCGTCATGCAAACTCACTTATTGCCGCTTACCGCTGCTTACTGCCACTTACACCGCTTACCCCCACACTAATTTCATTAAAAGAAAAGGAAAAAGGGGTGATAGGAAAGTGGTGAAAAAGGAGCATGCAGATGGAAAAACAAGATGAAAGACAGCTAGTTATATGCAGGATGGGTGTAGGGAAGGTCAATAGCTGTACATATTTTCTGCAGCAGCAGCTGTGCACTTCTACAAACTTTGGAGGTAAATTTGGACACTCAAACCCCTGAGACAGGAGGTAAACACCTTAGACAGGGAGGGTGGTTTGTAATCGGACACACATGAGCCCCAAGTGGTTACAGTGGGACTGAAATCTCCACCCGTAGGCAGTCACCACTGCACCTTCGAGGCCCCAAAGGTGGCTGTGCTGGGGGCTGAATAGGTGGGCAGGCTGACCCTCAAGATGCACCACACTGCCCTCAAGCTGCATAACTGATCTCCAAACTCCTTTTGGAGCAACCTACACACCAGAATTCAGACCTGTGTATGTGTGACAGTGTCCTGTCCATGCACACTCCCAGAGGGGATGAGCCCCATCCCCCGAGGCAGTTCCACCCGAAGGTGGTGCAGAACCAGCAGACAAGGAGGTCCCAGGGTGGGTCCCAGATGTGCTGGGGCCTGGCGCCATGACCAGATGAGGGGTGGGACAGGTGGATCCACTGGGATCCACCTTCCCAGACATGCTATGGTGTTGAGGTTTTAGTAAATATTAGAATGGTTATAATATAAAAATATAATATGATATATACATATTTAATATGGTTAGTCATGAGCCACACATTTCATGATTAGTTATAACAGCATGTATGGGTGTTCCAATTGACCCCATATAACACGTTTGGAACAGTTGCATAGCAAACAGAACACATGCATATATGGAACCACAGTGGACATTATAGCAGCATGCAGGTTACATTGATAGCAACAGGGCACCAGTGATAATATTTAAACAGGGAACATACATTTCAAACATTTAAGATTATTTGAACAATAGGGGACATGTTCCAACAGTAGGTTTGGTGAAAAACATACCTATTGATTTATGTGTATAGATTACTGGTGCAGATAGGGTAGGGAAGAGAGAAAAATGCCAATTAACAACTAAATAGACTTCAATTGCTCACAACTGTAATGATCATTACTCTACTCATTACTCTCCAGCTATGACCTCACTTTACATCTACCTATGGCCTTTGAGTTGGGCAGTGGGTATTTTACACAGTGTATAAGTACAACCTTCTTACAACACATACCTACCTTTTTTTACCTGGTTCACCTATGGAGGAAATTCTGTTAACACTACCTGACTGTTTCTACCCATAGTCACATAGTGACAGTTACATATGTGCACTCATACTCTGCCTTGTTTCTATCAGTCACCCTGGGTGTTGGCAGCAATGACCACTAGGCATGACAGCATGACACTTGAGGGATATATCTTGGAGGGGACTACTTGGTGTATGTACTTCTCTTGCTGTCATTTGCAGCCTTGGGGTTGGACAGTGGGTGCTATGCACAGTGTATAAGTACAGCCTTGTTACAGCTAATATATACCTTTTCTTACCTGTCATATCTGATGAAGTTTTTGTTAACAATACCTGACTGTTTATACACATATTCACATATTCCTGGTTGACATTATGCATACAGCTTACTACCACTCCCTGGATTTAAAACGTACCTGTTTGTGCAAAAAAGCGCAACATATTTGTGCATCATCACAATGAGCTATTAAGGATCTGCTGTCTTTAGTTTGACTGTTTTCTGCCTACTACTCTCTTGTTTGTACAATTTGACCTTGTAATTCTGACATTCATGTATTGCTGATAGGTCTTATACTGGGTATTCATACTTTTTGACATATGACTCTCTGGGAAACAATGGTTTACACAACATTACTATTTGTAGATCAAATATTGGTGCATGGAACATTTCATATACTTAATCCCCCTTTTTAACACTCCACAATCTTTGTCAGATGAGCCACATTAATTTAATGCTTTCAGAGCCATAATTGATGTGCAAAAAATATGCATATTTATAGATTGATAGCACCAAATAGAAAAGTAAACACAACAGTCTGGGTTTTTTAGTTTTATTGACAACTACCAACAAGTTTATTGATATATACCCTGTAGATCAGTTGTAATATGCTATTTTGTCATTTATTCAGTACCAATAATACACATTTTAAAATAATGGCAGGTGACATTCTACTCCTTTCTATTTATTTTCCCCGAATATTGCAAGCTAGATTTATACTCACCAGCCTCGCGGTGCAGCCTAAACAACCTACCAACAAGTTTATTGATATATACCCTGTAGATCAGTTGTAATATGCTAATTTGTCATTTATTCAGTACCAACAATACACATTTTAAAATAATGGCAGGTGACATTCTACTCCTTTCTATTTATTTGCCCCGAATATTGCAAGCTAGATTTATACTCACCAGCCTTGCGGTGCAGCCTAAACAACCTGCTGGCATACGCATCCACATTCACAGCCCTCTCATCTGTAGCTGTACAGGAGATAGAGAAACATTTATGCATACCTATCCAACACATACACAGGCTGGACTTTTCATTAAACAGTACCCGATACTGATACTTTCACACAGCTGGGACATTCTGTGTCCGAGCATCTTGGATCCACTGGTCCAAGAGATCTCTCTCCCCATGCTTAAGGTCAGTGAAATGGTGCCAAACTTGCTCACCAGTCCAAGGGATGCCAGCAGCACTGGTGAGATCACATGCCAGACAGTTCCAGGCCTTTGCTTTGTATTGGGAGCCCTGGTACTGGCCCTGCAGCAGTCTCACTTCATAGTCTTTTACAGGGAGTCTGACCATGACCCTGGACTCCTAAATGCCCCAGCACTGCACCCAAAAGCGTGATCCTTCTCCTACTCCAGCCATGGTGCCTGCAATGATGAGCTACAATGAGTTATGTGCTGAATTCTCACCTACAGGGTTTAAATAAGGTTGATTTCTCACCCTTTGCCATCATTGGACCATTTTGAATATGCTGAGCTAAGCTAAGTGCCAGACAAACCCATTTAGCTAAGGTTGGTAGTGCTTACAGCATCAGAGCACTGCTTACCAATGGGCAAATTCACTTAGCTGGGCTACTAATTGCTTACCATTCATATGTAAACAATGCTTACACCCGATAAGCCTAGCTGTGCACTGCTTAGCATTGCTCAAATTTTATTTTGTAGACTATCAGCTTTATGGGATTGTTCATCATTACTGACATATTATAATTTTATGTTTACCATCTCTGACATCCCCATATGTGCTTTCATTACATTTATTCTTGTGTTACTATACAGTATGGGGCACTTGTGCTTATATGGGGTTTCACATCTTTTCTGGACTGACACCACATTTTTGGACCTAATACACTACCATGGGTGATAAATATTATTTACTATCTCATTTATTAAAACATATCACTTTTGCAACTGCTTTCACAAGTAAAAGTGAACAGACTTCATTGAGGCTCAAACTGTGAATGCCTGCATACAAAGTGAAAGCTCTAACCACTATGCTATTTCAGCTTACTCATTTTTCTCATATATTTCTATTTAGCTCCTTTGGCTAATTCACCTATGCTAAACACAGCTGTGCAACGCACACACCCACTCAGCTATGCTTAAACTTTACTTGGGTTGATAAAAAAGGGAATTTAAATAGAATTTCACTTTTTCTCACTTTAGGGGTATGCACATACCTCCAACCTCTTTCAGCATGAAATCTGGACAAAGCCAGATGTAATGGGGGAACAAGGGCACAAAACTAGGGACGATTTTAACACTTTAAAAGTGCATAGGATAACGTGTTTTGCATTAGCATGTATTATTTTGAGGTGTATGAAGTCTGGAACTCAAGCATGTCAGTGATAACTTTATATATTTATTTATTTATTTTATTTATTTTACATTTGTTGATCGGGAAAGTTTGACTAGGATGGAGTCTATTCTCAGCAGAGGCCCAGGGAGACACACTCCTGATGCATGCCAGTGGAATGCATTCTGCAGATATCTCCACAATTGTGCAGTATATCCGCATACAACTCTTTATTTACTTTTAACAGTACTGTAACAGCACTTTCTGAGTGAAGAGGGCATGTTACATGTGTGGGCACTGCTGTAACATGCCCCCTGCACTTGTTCACAGATCATGTCCATGTAGGTGTTAGCAGCATGCCTTGATGAATATGCAAGGTGCACTGCTGTGCTGCACAAACACGATCCATTCCGTACAAGAATAGTTTATTCTTGCATGGAGCTTTATTGAATCCTGGGGGGAATGTCTGCAGTGGGAAATTCGTTTTATTGTTTGAAACAGAGGTAATTACATATTTCCAAGATAATTGTTTTACGACTTCCAGTTTCTGGCAAGCTTCTCAGAGAGAATTGTCAGCTTCTAAAAGATAAGTATTTTTCATAGAGACATGTTAAATACTTTTGGTATCTGTTTAGCCTGGGAACTAGATGCAAGTGTCAAATAGTGATGTCATCTAGCTAACCCAGCAGTAATGTGTATTATTAACTTAAGAACTATCTCAAAGAGAAAGAGTGCATTTTGTATTTTGTTCTGGATCTGTTAACAACTCACCAGCACTTTGCCTTGCTCTTGTAAGTAAGTTATTTAGAACATAGTTTCTTTTAGAGATAGATAGGAATATAGCAAGATTAGTTAGATGTTTTCTGTTTTTATGTGAGGCTGTCCTGCTATGTTATTTTAAAATGTTCCCTGTGTTTGTGAATGCTCTGTTGTCACTGTGTTGAGTTAATAAGTATTGTCTTGTGCTTTTATTATTTATTATTAAATATTTTAAATATTTTAATTGTGGCTGTTTTTGTATAGAGATATTGAAGCTCTTAAAGTACATGCATGTATTTGGTGATACTGTATAGGCCACTCTAAAATAGCTTTAAAAGTTCTGGTCACACTTACCAATTGGATAACAGCAACATTGCACAGTGGAATTGGTCATCCTTTGGGAAGGGCCTTGGAGTAGCTGATAAGAATGGTTGGTGAAAGTTGGTACTAACTTATAGTCTGGGCAGAAGGGAGCATAGCTAGTAAACCTCTGCCAGCCTTCCCCAGGAGTGTCTGTGTGCTTGTATATAAATCAAATCTCAAAGTGTGTGTGTGTGTGTGTGTGTGTGTGTGTGTGTGTGTGTGTGTGTGTCAGCTACTTGGGCAGGGACATGAAGCACTGGTTGGACAGAGAGGGTAGTGGAGGTTTTGGCTTGACCACTCAGCTGAGATCTTAACCCTATAGCTGTGCCAATTGGAATTCTTATTGAGGATCTGGAGAGAGAGGGAGAAACCAGGCCCAGACTGACTGTGATCTCTGTGTGCTCTTAAGGGAAATTGTACTTTACTGTGTGTGTACTTGTCATCCCCCCAATGTGCACATCCCTCACTGTTGTTAGTGGTGAGGATTGAGGCTCCTTGATTACTAGCCAGTGCACGGGCGTCACACTAATGCATATTTGGTTGGTCTTGCTTTTGTATAGGAGGATCCGCCATACTAAACAAAATAATAAAAGAACTAGCGAATGTTAGGACAAGTGGTCTTGAGTTTTTATTCCAAACACCGGTAAATAAATCTGAATTAAGCAGATGTTTAATTAGTGATTATGCAGAAAAATACTATTGTTTGCTGGTGGTGTAGACAAATACTTGCACACTAGTCATGCTGAGTTCCCTGCTGTTTTCCACTATACAGCAGGTAAAAAACACATATAATAGGTTGAGGCTAGAAGAAATGCTAAAAGCAAATGGCAAAATGTTGGAGTAAATGCAATACATTGCATTAGAACAGTTATATTTAAAGCTTTTTAATTCTGTTTAATCCTTTGTAAATGTCTTAGTCTTGTGACAGAGAAAACAGATTCATTCCAAAGATCTGATATTGACAAATGCCTCTTATTAGGAACAGCATAGATAATAGCTTTAGAAACAGAAATCATACTTCTGCCCAGAAAAAAGTAAAATATTTATATTCAAATGTGCATTTTCGAAACAAGTAATTATTTACTAGACACTTCAGTTTTAATTTAAAAAGGTTTAACCCCATAAATTCCATTTAAAGCTTTAAACACCAAAGGAAATATAATATGAATATAGTGGAAAGTATAGTCTCATATATACAAATATAAATGTTAAGGGAAAAGAATTCAAATGATACTTCTGACATTTTCAACTATTTAAAAATAACTTTGTCATACCTCCCAACCTCTTAGAGCAAGAAATCTGGACAAAGCCATAAATAAAAGTGGGTTATAGGGCCCCAAAATAGGGACATTTTTTAAATGCTGCTCTTACAAACTTAGAAAGTGGATAGAATAATAGGTTTTGCATTAGCATGAATTATCTAAAGGAATGCCTGTCATTATTTTCTAACTTCACTTTTTAATGGTTTATCACTAATTTTCCAGAAAACTACAGTTTTATGAAAAATGGTCCAAAAAGATGAAGCCAAAATTTGGACACTCCGTGAAAATATGTACAGTTGAGAGGTATGAGTAGTACCTTAATGGACATAAAGTAACTTGGCAAGTTACTATTAAACTCATTTGTGTTCATTTTTATAGCAAAAATGATAGCTTTTTCCATCCTCATTTGTGATGATAATGATGATAGAAAAAATAGTTGTAATTTGTTTATACATATTGGCAGTGGCGGCTGGTGACTTCAAATCAAAGGGGGGCTGCAGGAGACAGCTGAATGGGTGGGGTCAATGGGAAGGGGTGCGGCCACCTAGAAAGGGGATGAGCTATGCTCAAAACCAAAAAAACTAACTAAAATTGCCCTGCGTGCCAAACCGTCAATTATGAGAGTCCAGTCAAGACAAAATGAAGTGTAGAAGAATAAAAATATTTCAATGCATTGGCTGCATGACAGCGTACTTAATATCTAGATGAAAACAAAAAGGTTGTGAGGCATGAAAAAATAAATTACTTTTTAAATACATTAATGGAATGCCAGTCAAAATCAAGTATAAGAAAAACAAGCAGCATTCAACTCAAACCACTTCTTGCACTGCAGTTCTAATTATAATTTATATTCAGCTTTATTAAAGTACCAAGTAACATGCTGAAAGTAGAAATCTCTGATGCCCCCACTTGTAAAAATGTTTCTTATGCAAAAAAGACCTGCTGCCTGACAACTATCTACTTGTTTCATGGGGAAAACATGATCAAAGTAAAAAATGAAAAGCAAACAAGAAATAAGCTCAACATACATTGCTTAAAAGGATTACTGTACAGGTTATGGACCACACAATTGGCATTCTGTTTAGTTTACGGGTAAAGCCTGCAGAGATGATTGGAAGTCTCCAAGTGTAACGAGCTTCTTAAAATAATGTAATCCTGTCCTTTATTACAAATACTGTCATATGCATTTCAATACCCAAGGCTTATACATTATCTAGTTAAGTATTCTCTACATGGCAACAACAGAAAGGCTTTCAATGTTGACAATTCTTTAACAGTATGCTTATTAAAGCTTACTTGCATCTTACGATCTCAGCCAAGCTTACCTGATGGTCATTAAAGTATTGCTACTTAAACACAGAGCAACAGGCACTTTGAGTAATAAGCATAAATCAACAGTACAAAAAATATGACAGAAACCATACCATTCTGCAAAAATCAAGGACAGATGAAAAGCCACTCTAGTACTTGTGTCTACCTTGGATGGGGGGGGGGTACTCTGCACATTTACACTGCATAACTACTCCTTGCCTTGCTTCGACACATCCAGAGTCACTACATGGGGGAGTGGGGTGCAACAAGTATGTCACTATTTGAAATGTCTCTGGCTGACTGTGATGGCCCTGACACATTTGTCATACCTCTCAACCTCGGAGCAAGAAATCTGGACAAAGCCATACAAAGAAGTGGGACAAAGACCCAAAAATAAGGACAATTTTTAAATATTGCTCTTATAAACTTAGAAAGATAATAGAACAGGTCTTGCGTTAGTATGAATTTTTTGAATGGTATGAAATTTGAAACTCAAATGTCTGTCATTATTTTCTAACTTCAGTCTTTAATGATTTGTCACTAATTTGCCAAAAAAAACACAATTTTATGAAAAATGGACCAAAAATGTGATGTAAAAATATAAAATAGCCACACAATACAGCTGGGAACCTGTCAAAGAAGGAACACTTTAATATTAGTACTGCTAACTTGAGCAGCTGACAAAATAAAAGACTCTACATGCATTTCTGAAATAAAAGTAATCTATAACTGATTATTACAGTTATTTCTTAATTGTAAACCCTCCATGTTTTCTTCCAAAATTGCTATTTTGCGGAGGGATTGTTAGGGGAAAGAGCAACATTTTGAACCAAAATCAGGGACAGTTGAGAGGTTTGGCTATGCCTAATTCTATAAAGCAATTTATTTGCATGTACCTCTCAACCTGTTAATGCAATAAATCTAGACAAGGCCAAATATATTGGGGGAACATATAAACAATACTAAAAATTGCTCTTGTATAAACTGAGACAGTTGATAGAACAACAGGTCTTACTTTTGCATGCATTTTTCTGAAGGTTATGAAGTCTGAAATTCAGTGTGTCGTTATTTAGTGACTTAATTCCTAAATGATTTGCCAGAAAACCACACATTTTAGGTGGAACAGACCAAAAATAAGAAGCAAAAATCTATTCATTCTTTGAAAATCTGGACAGTTGGGAGGTATAGTTCAGCTGGGGCTGTCTTTAAGTTTGCCGCCCTTCCACCTCACAAAATCATGGTCGAATGGAGCCTCCCCCTGCAGCCATTCCAATGATCCATTACTTGGCTATTTCACTCCATTTACCATAAACACTAATGTGCATACTGATTTAATTCTATGATGATTTGGACTTCATTTGAAAGTCTTATTTTGCATTTTACAGCACAAGCACTAAGACATCTGCTAAACAAACTTAGCATTAAAACTTCTCTGCCCTTGAAACTCACATTCATTGAAACAGCATGGAAACTCACATTCAACAAAACTACATTTTATCAGTGGCAGATAAAGATTAATTCTGGGTTGTTTTCAAATCATAGGCCCCTTGCATATGAAACATACATGTGCTCTTTGATACACCTATTGTTTTGAACATTTTTCCAGTAAACAATGAAACAAAATGCATGCACCAATAATGACAAAACTGCCCAATTCAGAACATTTCCATCATAAAAGTCTACTCAAACTTCTACAGTCCACCATTATCAGTAAATATGCACAATTCTACAGTCCACCATTATCAGTAAATATGCACAATCTCCGAATAAGTAAAAAAGTCATCTAAATAATTCCACATTAAATAAATCTGTAACTAATGAAGAGGTTGCTGCTAGCAAACACCTTTATATTTCATGGTGTCATCGAAAAATAAAGTGTCTGATGCCCCTGAGGAATAAATTGCCTATATTACATTAAAAATGATAAGCTAGTAATATTGCAATAGGAAATGGATGGCAAATTGATAACAGGCTCATAGTTAGTATCTTAACTTTTCAGTATGGCAGCATTCTCTCCTTGGGGGAGTAGAACCAACAACCTTCTGCATCAAAAGCAAGTACACAACCTGTTGTGCTATTAACAATGCAAGCTGACTTAGCATAAGCAGCACTAAACTTCTCTTCCCTTGCAGCTCTCAGCTCCTTGCAAAATCTACTCAATACTCAACTGCATCTCAACTCCGCAGCACAAGAAATCTAGAAAAAGCCAAATTTATTGAGGGGGGGGTTCAAAAGGCCAAAAACCAGGGACACATTAAACATTGCTGGTATAATCTTGGAAAGTTGCTAGAACAAAATGCTGTGTTACCACCATACATTTTACTGCCAAGGTCCCTGTGCAAAAGAGTCAGAGCAACATACCACTATGCCAAATCAGCTGCTTTGTGAAAGAAAAATGCTGTGTTACCACCATACATTTTACTGCCAATGTCCCTGTGCAAAACAGTCAGAGCAACATACCAATATGCCAAATCACCTGCTTTGTGAAAGAAAAATGCTGTGTTACCACCATACATTTTACTGCCAAGGTCCCTGTGCAAAACAGTCAGAGCAACATACCACTACCCAAAATCAGCTGCTTTGTGAAAGAGAGGAAGACTGAAACTTAAATGGCTATCATTTAATGAATTCAGTTCTCACCATAGCTGTCAACCTCTTAGCACAAAACACCTGGACAAACCCAGTAATGAGGGAATACAGCCCTCAAACATATTCAGTGAATTCAGTTCTTGCCATAGCTGTCAACCTTATCACAAAAAAACCTGGACAAAGGAAATAATGGGGTAATACAGTCCCAAAAATAAGGACAAATTTCAAATATTCATCTTATAAACTTAGAAAATTGCTAGAATAAAAGTTTGTGTTACTATGTATTTTCTGAAGAATATGAAGTCTGAAATTCAAATGCCTGTCAGTTTTACTTCTTGTGGAACAAAAACAATTTTCAGCAGAGGCCCAGGGAGAAATATTGCAGACACATGTCTTTGTAAAATGGCAGGACACCAGAGAAAATCCACATGAACACAGGGAGGAGATGCAGACTCCACACAGAAGTACCCCAACCAAGAATCAAACCAGGAAATCTATAACTGTGAGGCAACAATGCTACCACTGCACCATCAGATATGTAAGGAATGAAACATTCAGAAACCTGAAGTATGAAATTCAAATGCATCTCAATTTTATTTAACATTTGTTTATCAGGACAGTCTGACTTGGAACAAAAATACAATTTTTAGCAGAGGCCCAGGAAGAAATAATGCAGACATGTCTTTGTAACATGGGATGACACAAAAGCAAACCCACACAAATACAGTGAGAAGATGCAAAACCCACACAGAAGGCACCCCAGCCAAGAATTAAACCTGAGAACCTGCAGCTGTGAGGCAACAATTCTACCACTGCACCATCAAATATCATGCATTGCAGCATTTAGAAACCACAGATATTATGAAGAACAGATCAGATCAAATATGAGGCAAAAATCTGCAATTTGTTTTTTACAAATGGTGGTGGGTAGGGAATTCAGGTCCTTAACACCTGCATACAAGTTACAGGGTTCAAGCCTGAGTATCTCTACCCACCACCATTTGTTCTCTCTAGCCACCAGTATATAGCAACTGGGGCATTTTATACACACACACACACACACACACACACACACACACACACACACACACACACACACACACACACACACACACACACTGTTCAGCAGTAGTATAAAAGCCCAAACTCCAGCCAGCGATATAAAATCTTCACCTACCAGCCTAAACTCCAGCAACCGAACAAACACCTATCCGGTTTCACGAAGTAATCCAAGTCAAGCAAGCCCACAATCCGAACACCTACCTGAAGCCTTTGTCCAGCAGTAATCCATGGAGCCTGTGCACTGAAAGTCCCACGAGAGCAGCTCAGTCCTCTTCATTGGTTCTGACTGTGGCTGAAGCAGTCCGGAGCTCCTCTGTTCTGTGCGGTCATCCATCACTGCACAGATTCCTGGTATCTCACAGCAATGATTGCTGGGTACCTCTTTGTCCATATCTGGACTGCTAATAAAGGCAGTCTGAGTTGTCTGTGCATGCGCAAAGGATTGGGACTCATGATTTTTTTTTCTTCTGTTTTTGTTTTGGTGTTTTACAGATTTTTTTTTCTAGGTGGGAGGGCTGCAGTCCGGCAGTCCGATAGGATGAGTCGCCCCTGCATATTGGCTAATGAATACACAGTAATAATACTGCACAAGTGAAATATGAAACATATCACTAAATAACTAATCTGGTGCCAGCAAAATTGTCAGATGTGTGATGTCAAATTATGGGGTATTGCATTTAAGATTTAGAATAACATAGCCATATGGGAGTGATACCCCACTCCCCTAATTTATTATTCTTTGTCTGATTGCACACTCGTAAAATAAATGTGAATATTATTTTGAACATACTGCACTTTCACTGTATTTTTCATCTTTCATCATAATTATAAAACAATTTGCACTTTGTGAGTTGGGTTTTAGACAGTTCATATGTAAGTACTGGGCTAAATGCCTTTGCAGGCCATTTTGTGCCTAGCCAACATCCCTTCAAAGGTAACAATCAGACTGTGTTGGGAGTCTGTGAAGTGAGCACCTTAATCATTATGCCACCCCAATCTATTTGCCAGTATTTGTACCTACACCACACCTGATAGTGACTGGTGATAATTCTAGCACATGCATTAGGTAAAAAACTAATTGAAATAATGGCAGTTAAGATGAGTTTGCAAGGGCTGCAGATGTTTTAGCATATGTATTTTTGTACTTTGGGATTTCAAATAAACACTTGCACCAGTATAACAAGAACCAAATGTAAAAAATACTGGCCCAACGAAATGAAGCAGCAAAAGCAGAATAAAAACTTCAAATTGAGCATACAACCTTTATTTCAGTTCTTTTGTCTCTAGGACTTCTTCAGAACAAATGAATAGTCAATGGGCAGGATTCACGAAGCCTCCGTGTAAGAGTTACAAGGCTTACACGGAGGCTGCAGTTAAACGGTGTGACGTCAGCATGTCATGCATATGCATGAGGGCATGCTGAATCACACCTAAGGCTAACACGGTCCGTGTAAGACAGTAGGGGGTGTGTCCATAGGGCGAGCCCTGCAAACGGACATGCCCCCAGAAGAGTAAAAGTCCCGAAAGTAAACCCCCACGACAGAGTCCGTGTAAATGTGAATAAACACAACACAACACATGCCCCCACAGACTATGAACATAAAATGTAGAAATGAACATCTAATAATTTTTTTTATAAGTTGTAAAGATGTTTGCCCATGAGTGCACTCGTTTGCGCGGGCGTGCACAGCGCTTAACCACAGTTAGCAGTCAGTGGAAAAGCATGTAAGAACTAAATATGCAAAGTAAGCCAAGAAGCAATTGCGTAGCAGTAGAGACGTCGGCTGAAGAGGAGGCAGTCATGGTTTGAGCCCCCACAACATCAATTTTTATTTTTAGTGAAATAAGCATGAAACAAGTCCCTGACATATATGTACATATACAAAATTATATTTTATGTAAAATGTAATGAAATGGGCCATGTATTTTGAAGAAATGTGAGATAAAAAAATAAAACAAAAATGTGAGATGTGCCCATAGCTGAGCTACAGTCTAACAAGTTGAGGATATCTGCTTGTAGGTGAGCAGTGTTTTAACAGGTGTAAAATGAGTGCCCATAGGTGAGCAGTGTTTTAACAGGTGTAAAATGAGTGCCCGTAGGTGAGCAGTGGTTTAATAGGTGTAAAATGAGTGCCCGGGGTTGAGCAGCATTTTAACACGCTGAAACTGTGTGCCTGTAGTTGAGTTGAGTGTAATGTGCGTGCTGACAGCCAAACCACACGTAAACCAGCGTAATCCATTTGCGCGGAGCTGTGCACCACGCCAACAAGCTAACCGACGGGCAACGTTGAGCAAGCTGCATCAAAACTGCCTTTACACAGACACACCTCCTAGCCTGTATAGGCAGTCATAAAATATAAAAAGCAATGCCCAGGTTCGAACCCAGGATACCATGCACCATAGTCAAAGTACTGAACCACTAAGCCATGACAGTTGCGCTTAGAAATGCAGTAATAGCATATATATAGGAATGAATAGAAAGCGGAGCATGACAAAGCAGGTTTTGTGAAGCTGATACAATTCCAAAATGGCCAATCACAGATAAGTGCAGGAAAAACGGCATATATAAGCCCCATAGGTGGGAATACACAGCATAACCGATTGTAGAACCGACTTGCAGCCAGGATGTCAGGTGTAGGTGAGGGTAGTTGCTTCCGAGCACAGAGGTGGGGCATTGAGGAGTCCAAATATATGGTTTAGCTCCTCGTCCATAATCATGAGGCCCAACTCATGCAGGGCCAGGTCCTGTGGGGAGCATATAGGGCTGAGGCGTAGGACCGGTTGGCACATGATCTCACCAGTGCCACAGGAATACCAAGGACTGGTGAGCAGGTCAGTCACCAGCATGCGGACCTGAAGAGACGGAAGCAGGACCAACTGAACCGTTGGATCCAGGAGGCCCCGCAAATTCCCAACGCCCCACTACTGAGTAAGTTACATGTAATTATTTATGTAAGAAATTAACCTAGCTGATATTATGGAGATGTGTATTCCAATATTACTTTATTTATATTACAGCTGCAGGTGTCCGTTCTGCGAACCGTCGAGCCTATGGCGATAGGCTGGTGCGGTTGCAGCACCATGCAAGTCAGTAATTCTCTCCCTGCAACTGTAAATAAATATATAAATATGACAGTTAGCAAAAGAGTGCAGTGTAGTCACTAATTAATAAAATGTGCAAGAAACAGTGTAAGAGGGTTTGCAAGTATTGCTTGATTACAAAAGTGTAATGCAGCCTGTAATCCAAACATAAAAATGAAACAAGTCTAAAATAAAGATGTCCCACCTGTAATATAATAGTACATAACCTGCAGCAGGCTGAAAAGTACAGCTGCAGAAGCTGAGTAAAACACATGTGTGAAATATATCCCTGTTGAAATTCAGAAACATGACATAAGTGAGACTGTTGGAAAGGATTGTTATAACTACAGGTAAAACATGTCAATAAAGCCTAGAATTAAGTACCATCCTGAATTGTAAAAACAAAACAAGTGAGAGAGTGTGAGAAAGAGGTATGAATCCACCAATAAAGTAGTAATAACTCCTGAATAAAGTATACTGCAGTCAGTACAGAATGAAATGAATGTGACAGGCAGAACCAAACAGCAACATGTGTTGAAAACAGTACTGCAGCTGGAATGTGTGTCCCAAAATCTGGTATATGTTGCTCTCAGTCTGCAATATGCAGATAGTATGGTTGTCTGAAATACCAAACATCCACAGTTGTCTATAGCTATATAAAGCAAATGTAGCAGGATGATGTAGCTGAACAGAGCCAGATATGAATGTGTATGAATAAAAATGAAATGTATATTGATGTAGCAGTAACATTCCTATCACCAACCTGAAGTAATTATCACATAGGAAACTGTAGGCAGAACTGTAGTGTGTATATATCTGCAGCTAGTAGAAATGTACAGCATATGTATTGGAATTTGAAGTTGTTAATTAAATATTTCTTCACCCTACCCTATAACCACATATAATCCATTCCACGTGAAATTGGTATGTGCAATCACAATTAACACCCCTGGACATTTGTCCTGTTGGTTCATACATATGTGCATGTACGTTGATGCATCTGTCCTGTTCATACATCCAAACCTGATGGCCTGTTGCCATCAATCAACCCTGCATGTTGTTGGATTGTGTATTGCTGTTCAAATTATGCATGTGTTATGCTTGCTGTTCAATGGCTTGAATATACGGGTGTTTGGTTAATGGGAATACTAATGCATGCTGTTACAACTAATTGTGAATGGTATTGTACGTTACTAACCCAAACTGTCATAACATAATGCAAAACATAGGACGACAGGGAAGGCGGGTTCCAGCGGACCCACCTCTCCCACCTCAGCTGGCGAGTGCACCTGGCAGTAGTGCCCAGGCCGGACCCTCCTCCGGTGGCCCTGTGCCACCTGTGGGTGGAAGCGCTGCAGGGGATGGGGCTCATCCCCCCTTGCAAGCGTGGCCAGAGGAGAACATCCACTCACCCTCTGTAGTGTCTATACTGTGGTGCGTAGGGAGATCCATCACGCTGTGCTTGGGCCCCTACGCCAGCTTGAGGAACAGGTGGCACAACTCATGGGCATGCCGGCTGCCCGGCCTACACAGCCCCCAGCACAGCCCCGTCCTGGGCAGTGAAGGCACAGTGGCAACTGCCCATGGGTGGGGATCTCAGTTCCACTGTTGCCATCTGTGGGCTCATGGGCTCGAGATATCCAAACATCCGTCCCCATCAATTGTGTGACCCCCCCCACATGTGTCATACACCGCCCCTGTATGCGTCTTGTTTGTCTTGTCTGTTAACCTACCCAACCTACCTCCCCAGCTGTACCGACTTCCTGTACCTGACATACCACTCTCACCCGAAAAAAAAAAAAGAAAAAAAAAAAAGTGCACTCTGTACCCACAAAAAAATTACACCCCATACATAGCTGCCCAATTTGCACACATGTCTGCTGGACATGTAAACTGTCAATTACAATTGGCTGTACAAAAAGTATTATTGTTGTGCTTACACCTCTCTCAGGGGTGGAAGGTTTCAAATGTCACACCAAATTACAAACATATGCACAGCTGTTGCTGATGAAGAAATGGGCAGCTATGGGCCTTACCTACATCCCTCCTGCAAAACCCGAGCTTGTTTCCCTACTGTCCTACCCTCTTTGTGACCCCTTTTTCACCACTTTCCTATCTCCCCATTTTCTTTTCTTTCAAAGGAAACAGTGCAGGTGTGCGCGGGAGTAAGCACTTTTAAGCAGTAGTAAGCGGGTGTGCGCTTCTGTGTGCTTAGCTAAGTGTGTGTGCGCGAAGCTAAGCAGCAGTGCGCATGCGTGACCTCTGCGCAAACCAGTGCTAACACGCTTACAACTGCTTAAAAGTGCCTTAGTCACTCTGAATGACAAGGCCTGTAGTTTTCTCAGCAGCAAAATAAAATACCTCCCTCAGTCTCGAACCCAGGACCTTGGAAACACTAGTCTGCATGACTTACCACTAAGTCATGAGTGCTATACAAGAACATTGTGCTGAAAGAAATATATCATAAAATAGTAGGAATTAATTTAAAGGGAATATACAAGTCTAGCACATAAAGCATGTCATGTATATTTACTGTCAAATCTAGTGGATTTGTAAAATAGTACTGTGTGCTGAGAAACAGTCATGCTAGTTGGTAGCTACTAGGTAATAATGCCACAGTAGCATCTGGCAAGCCACACACATACTCAGAGCAGGATAAACACAGCCATAGTTGAATAGTTAAGAGTGCAGACATAGCAACTGTGACTGAGTTACAGGGATGTCCCTGATGTGAAAATAAATGTCAACTGTGCCCCACTGACACCCTGCCAAATGTACTAACAGTAGCTTACAGAACAACATGCATTGCAATGTCTACAACACAGCCTGAAATATGAGAGACATACCAACCCTTACACTCACAGAACAGTGTCCACAGCAAACCAGCATGGTCCCCACCCTGATAATCTGAAAGGGCTATGCCTACCTAACAGACCTTTTTATAGCACAGGCCTGTAATCACAGTGAGAACTGCAATCACTACACAAAAGGCTGCATGCAATTAGTAAATGCTGGCTAACAATTGGTGCAGAGGCCATCACATGGACATGTGCAGATACCTACAGAAGCATCCTGTACTCCCAGTCCACACATGCAATACTGTCATTGCACCCACTGGAGGTACAGAGAGAGAGAGAGAGAGAGAGAGAGAACCAAAAAAAAAAAAAAAGAAAGAGAAAGTAATAACAAACCGGAAACATCAAGGCAAAGAGGCAGACAACAGGCCAAGCAACTGCAAGCCTACACAAACAGCTGCAACAAACACAGATAATGTAAAGTACTACTATAATACTCTACATACTGTGAACCCTCCGGATGTGTTATTGGTCTGTATCTATGTATATGAGGATGTGCATAGGGATGGGGACATACTGAAACTGTCACTGAAGGCTCCACATACATATGTATGTGATGGTAGCTATGTGCACATAGCAATGTAGGTTGTAGTGCAATGTACAAGTAGATGGTACAGTAATGGGTGTTCAGAAGTACGTTACTGTGTGTATACATATGTGGACCTAAAAAGGAGTGTATGTATCGATATATATATATATATATATATATATATATATATATATATATATATATATATATATATATATCAAAACATGTGTATACATATGTATATCGAGATATGTATGTATGTATGTATATATATATATATATATATATATATATATATATATATATATATATATATATATAATATGCATATGTGTATACATAGATAGACAGGGATGTAGAAATACATAGACAGATATAGTTTCACAGTGGCATAGTATAGTACTAGGCTATCTGCAGACAGTGTATAGAATAGATTTAGAAACCTGCGCCTCTGTATAGTAGTGACAGAGTGAAGACCCCCCCTACATAATAGCATTAGTGTACTGTGCCTCTGTCTAGTAGTGACACAGAGAAGACCCCTGCTGTAAACCTATGATCTTCCATCCACTTGTCAAGAATGCACATGAAGAGTGTCAGTGAGGGTCTCTGCCTAACATGAACTGGGATCCTGTTCCACACTATGGGAAGCCTCTTAGTGATGGATCTGTCCCTACAGTATGTCCTATTCATATGTGTGCTGAGGTTTAAATCCATAGCTGTTGTGCTTCTGATGGATTTGGATTGTATGAGGTGGAACATGTCCATCACTACCAGATTGGACATGGCCTACTACAGCAGGCACAGATCACCCCTACGTAGGCAGTATGCTATGGAATAGAGCATGAGTTATGTTAGTGTGGCAGCATATGGCAGTTGTTGCAGACCCTTGATCCACCTGGTGATGTACTCATGGGGTCCCCCTAGCTGTTGCAAGTGCCAAATGAGGTACATACCAAATGGGGCATAGTACACAGTCATGGGACTGATAAGGGAGGAGTATAAGGGTACAATGACCCCTTTTGATGTGGATGTGAATCCCTTTGTGATAAGGTGGGCAAGGTAGGAAGTCCATCCAACCACTTTGGCAACGTGGGTGTCAAATGAGAGGTCAGCATTGCACAGTGTCACCAGGTCTCCGATTACTTTGTCTGTACTCAGTGGGTTATTGTCTATATGATAATATATAGGTACCCTGTCCATCCAAAAGGACATATACATTACGTGGCATGCAGTATCAGGCCATGACCCCACCACCAGTTGTTGGTGTCCGTGAGGCCTCTCAGTAGGATGTATGTGTCAGCAGGTGTATTGCCTATGGCGCCTAGTATGCAGTCATCTTTGAACATTGTCAGCCACTACCCTCCCATGTCTGCTTCCACATCTGAGAATGATATGCCGAACATGAGTAGTCCCAGGACAGAGCCCTGTGGGACACCACATGTGACTGGCTCTGAGTCTGACATGGCACCAGTGAGGTTGACTATAGGGTTTCTATCAGTTAGCTGGTTTGCAACCCATCATGTGACATATGGATTTACATGTTAGCTGTTGATCATGTCTATGATGGCAGAGTGCGGTATTGTGTCAAATGCTGTAGGCAAGTCCAGGTAGGCTGTATGGACTGCTATGCCCTCAGCAATGGCTATAGTGACTTATTTGAAAAGGTCAACCAGGTTCATAAGGCAGGATCTGCCCTCTACAAAGCCAAACCAGGTGGGATCAAGTGTCTAAGTCCCCAATGTCTCTGTGTATGGGTACAATAATGATCCTTTCCATAGTGTTGCAGACCAGGCTGGTTAAGCGTATGGGGCGGTAGTTACCAGGGTCTGTAGAGGTTCCTCCTGTGTGGAGTGGGACTACTGTTGCTGTATGCCAGTGTCCAGGTACATATGCTGCAGTAAGGCTATGGCTGAATAGCATTAATGTGCATGTGTAGCTCCTCTTGCAGTTCACGTTGCATGCAACCTGCAATGCTGTTGGGTCCCATTGCTGCTGTGTTTACAGCTCCACTGAGGGTGGTTCCCAGCTGGACATCCAAGTTGACAGGGAGGTTACATTCAGCTGGGATAAGTAATTCCACATGTGTGGGTGAGGGAGCGTAGAAACCTGCACTGAACCTGTCTGCCAGACTGTTGGCATTATCTGTGTGTTCAGTGTAGCGTATGTCACTGTGAACTAACTGTGAACACAACTGAGGGTTCCCACCCAGGTGTGTAACATAGCAGAGGAAGGTCTTGTGGTTATCTGTAGTGACCATAGCGATGTCCCTCTCATTGTTGGCCTTGCATGTTTGTACGACAAAACCCATCTGTCTACTACTGCTGATGAGAGATGCCATAGCTCTATGGAAGTATGCTCTGCCGTGCAGTAGCTACCATCTGTTGTTATACAAGTTGTTCAATGCTGGGGTCCACCAGACAGGACACCTGCCCTTGGTGGAAAGGGTCATGGTTCCATTTGTGATTGCATGATCCATGCATTCTTGAAGATGTTTGTAGAAGCATATGTGAGGGTGTCTGCATTGTGGGAAGTGGATTACACTGGCCCAGAGGACATTCAGGATACCAACTCAGTTATAAGACGTGTAAAGTCGGCATGTGAGAGGTCTCCCACTGTAGTCTGTTGTGTTGTGGGGGAGGTGGGATATGTATATCCAGGGTGATTAGTCTGTGGTCAGATGTGACTAGTGAGGGGTATCCTTCCAGTGTGTAGCACATTGTCCCCATGTTTGTGATGATCAGGTCTAGTATATTATCTCCTGTTGTGGGAGAGGTGACTAGCTGTTCCATTGCATTTGACATAGTGAATACCGGGAACCTTGGGGCTAGGGTGTTTGGGGTAGAATAATGTACCCAATGTATGTTAGGGTAGTCGCACTATCCCAATATGATGGTGTGTGGTGGGACATTCATATCCTCCAATGTCTACAGGAAGGCCGACTGTGGTCCCTGAGATTGGGAGGGTGGTCTGTAACATGCTACCAGTTGTATAGCAGGTTTGCCTATGGTTATCTGCACCTGGATGGTCTGTGATGCTTCATGTGTTGCCACTAACCTGGAGGTGTGTGTGTCCTCCATGAATATGGACACACCCCTCCCTTTCCATTTTGTCCTGAGTCCTGGGGTCAAAATGCATGATACGGGGTATAGCCTGGTACCGCTGGTGTGCTCTCAGGAGCCTTGAACCAGGTTCTCACCTACTGCACAGACATCGAGATTGGTAGAATATGTATGTACAGATATATGTAATACACACATACATATATAGATATCTGTAGAGACTTACACATATACAGATAGATCTGAGTGACAACAGATATGTCTGTATATGACTATCTCTCACTCTCTGTCCCACCCCCTCACACTCACCCTGTGTCTCTCTCTCACTCTCTCCCCCTCTCTCCCCACATCTATATGTATATATCTACATCTAGATATACATATGATATATACATATATACAAACAGATATATATATCCATATACAGATATAAATATATCAATACATATGTATACATATATATATATATATATATATACATATATAGACTGTGTGAGGCACATGTGTGCAGATGTCTTGCTACAGGTGCCTGGTGTCACAGGCATGGAGTGAACACCAGTGTGGATACTGGAGTACCATACCCCATTCCAAAACACTGACACCAGTAACCACCACATATGTACATGCCTGCCCACCACTGCATGTGTCAGGAGGGAACAGGGTCAACAAGTGTACAATAGGCTCCACATCAATACACACAGTGGCACACTAGTCCTGTAATACCTGTACATGGAATGTGTCAGCGGACATGGTGTGTCAGCTAAGGACATGTAGGTCACTGTACCACTCCCCACCCCACAATGTCCTACATGGTATGTACCTCCCATGACAGCTACAGATATGGTGAAGGGCACAGACATATGCAAGTAACTGTGTCAATGCACTCAAACACCACAGAGCGCACACAGACTACCTACATAGAGGTTACCACTGCTGGATATACATAGTTCGGTCACACCCATGACAGTTGTCTCCCAACCATGGTAACACCTCCAACATCCACAACACAAATTACCTACATCTGTCGTCCTTGTCACTGCAGTATAGAGCACATGGTGGAGGTACGGGACCCTACCCACAGATATGACATATCCTGTAGTAGACCACACAGAATTAAGAAGCAAGCCTCCCCATGAGTAGATGTCAGACATACCCCTGCTGAATGTTATGCTGATAGGTAATATGCCATATGAGTCACCTTGTGTAACTGTTTGTAAGGAGCAGGTACGATCATAACACATGTGTCACAAGGGGCAGGATAGCATAACAGTATGCTGCTGTAGGCCCAGGGCCAAAAGCACACTACCTACCTAGGACACAATGCACACCCATTAACACATTGCAAATGGAATATGTGAGGTGGAATGAGTGTGCTAGTGACTGGGTGCATGTTGTGTACTGGTGTGAATGTTCACCATGACTGTCTGTCTGTCATAATAGTGTGTGTCCATGGTGTGAGGCCAGAGACAGGTGTGTGGGGTATTGCGATCAACACATACTACATTGCCATATGTTGTGCTGTGTTACCCTGTATGTCACTGTGGTGTAGGTAGAGTTATGGCAAGTAAGAGTAGTGTGCAGTACCAGTGAAATATGTAACGTGCATTTTGTGCAGTGCATGGTCTGATAATGTTCCCCATACAGTACCTTGATTCAAACCCCCAGTGTGGGGTCGTGTATTGTTCCTGAAACAGTGCATTGACTGCTGCAGTATACTAGTCTGTTGTATGGAGTGTGCCAGGTACTGTTGCACAGTTGTCGGATGAGCACTGATATCTGGTCATGTACATGTGTATCCCCCAATAGACAGACAGATGCTATATATGGTGCCTAAGTTATATCACTGCAGTCAAGTATAATGTGTATTATGTGTGCTATAGTCTGCTGACAGATATTGCTGACATATTTCCCTTCTCCTTTTCAGGGACATGGTTCACCAGCGGAACCCAGTCTACTCCGCTGCAGAAGAGGAGGAGATACACCAGAGCCTGGTGCGGGATTTCACTGTACTCTTTTCCTGCACCAGCCAGAACCAGCAGGAGAGGGCTGCACTGTGGCAAGACCTGGTCCATCAGGTAAATGACATAGGCACACATAACCGGACATATGAGCAGGTACGCCATCTCTGCAGTGATTTAATTAGAAATGTCCATCAGCGTGCGTCGGATATCCACAGGCAGCAGCTTGCCACAGGTTGTGGGGTGGCTACACACCCCCCCCCCTCACCAGACTGGAGGGACTACTCCTGAGTGTTGTGGATCCAGCACAGCAGCAATAACAACAGCATACATGTGTAATGATGGAGGCTGGAGCCACACAGCAGCAGGACACAGAGCGTGCAGGTAACATGCCATGTGTATAGTGACCATTCTGTACACTGTTAGGTTATGCATGTGTGGGATGTGTCCTCGATTTGTAGCTGTTATCTTGGTAATTATTGTGCATTAGTGATAACCTCATTATCTGCAGTACACCTGTGGAAGCTAACTGTTGCACTACTGAACTGTAACATGCCGACAGTATCAATGGCACAGTTGTGCCCACTGACGATGAATGTCTCTTTTCCGCAGGTCCTTCTGGTGTAACAGCAAGGCAGCCTATCCATGCTGGTGAGTGTGTAATACCATTACCTTCACTACTCTGTATACTAATAGTAATAATAGGCTGAAGCAGTAGTGCAATGTGTTTGATTGCAGGTGTGTTTGTGTCTGTTGGTTGATATCTCATATACTGAGGTGTGTGCATGTGTGCATGTGCCCATGTGTGCATGTGTGCATGTGCCCATGTGTGCATGTGTGCATGTGCCCATGTGTGCATGTGTGCATGTGCCCATGTGCCCATGTGCGCATGTGTGCATGTGTGCATGTGTGCATGTGCCCATGTGTGCATGTGTGTATCAGTGGTGGCATTGTGTACACATTGTAAACTGTGTTTCCTGTCTTACTCCCACAGGTTCTGGTGCTGCTCTGGTGTCATGCAGCAGGGAACCTGAATCAGCTGCTGTGGATAGTGATGATGATACCTGTGTAATGGCACAGGTAGGTGTGCCAGGGTCCGTCATTGGTCAGCCAATTGACACTACACAGCTGTCAACCCCATCTATGTGCACAGTCATCCTGCCAATACATCCTTTGTCACCGATGTCCCTAGGTGATGGACAGGATACAGTGGGCATTGACCAGGGTAATGTGGTACCAGTGGCACATGCATCCCCACACTGCAGCCATGGCCAGGGCCCTCACATGGTACCGCACAGGCAGACATCCATGGGTTCTCGTGGGAGCATCCGTGGGCGTACCGCCCCTGTCAGACGTGCCCACAGAGGTCTTTCAACCCCAGCTATGTTCCGGGCTGTAATGCAGACACAGTCACGTATGGAACGGTACACCAGACAGGGTCTGAGGGAGCTGAGAGCATGTCACACAGCCATGAGTGACAGTATGCGTGATGTTGCAGCTGCCATCCGTAACTTCACCGAGGTCATTGACAGACGTTGGGGGGACACATTAGATCTGTTCCACAACTATATGTCCATGAGCAGCGGCAATGGTGGATGGTTGAGGCATCGATGTGGCCGTATGCCAGCAACAGCAGCAGCTGGCAGCCATCGTGGATGACAACAAGGCCACGGCTGCTCACATAGTGCCAGTAGCAGCCCCAGCAATGCTAGGTCTGTGCTGTCATTGGACCACCCCAGGAGACCACGTGCACATGGTGCTGGACAGTCCCAACAGGGACCTGTCTCCAGTCAATGAACACCTGCTTCTGATGACAGTACCCAGTCTGGATTGGTACCTGATATGGTCCGTAGCACCCCTGCCAGGCACAGGTACTGTGTCCGTGGCCACAGACAGTTATCTGTATGTCTTGGCAGGTACAGTCTGCGGCTGTCCACAAACACCTGTATATGGCAGCCATGAGGTGGGACTGTGTGCATTTATACACACATGCAAAGTGATAACACCTAGGGCTACCGCATACACGCACACACTGCATCAACATTGTCCCATTTTGAACTGTTGGCCCTCACCAACACACACACACAGACATGTCAATTGGTTGTATCAGTGGCAGTCTCAGGCATACCAGGTACACACCCTGTGCATATGATGAAACTGTGCCACCTCCTGCAATCTGTAAGATTGGTGCAGGAACAGGTTAACATGGTGCTGATGTACAGGGTGACTACATAGATGTATTGTAAAAGTATGATGTTGACAACAGTACAGTGTAATTATAGCATTGTGGGTATATACCAGCATGCCTGATGCAGTTACAGTATGAATGTCATTGGGCAGGATTCACGAAGGCTTGCACGGAGTCAAAGAGTAGTGTAAGACTCCATGCAGCCTTCGCGATCCAGGAACAGCCCTAAAGTCCGTGTATGAGACCAGCTAAAACGTCTCTTACAGGTGCGTGGATATGCTAATCACCTCACTTGCAGCCCAAAGGCATGCAAATGAGGTAGATTAGTGATCCACGAAGCCCAAAGCAGCCCGTGTAAGAGCCGTTTTAGCTGTAGAAATGTACTCAGTTGACAACTGAGTACGTTTCTGCAAAAACCACAACGGAGGCATGTCAGCTCCAAATAAAGGGTGCATATGTGTCAGGCAGCACGTCAATGGCCAAATATGTGGCCATTGGCAAGGTACCCTGATGCAAACGGGCTGCGCTGTATAAAACATAAAAATGAAGGTTATAAACCCACAAATGTGGGTTTTATGCAATACATGGATTTACAATGCAGGGACCAGCAGACCAAAAACAACATGGCCACCGTTTAGTGGTTGCTAAGGCGGGAAGCTGAGTCTAAGACATGTAACTTAGCATTAGTAAGCAATCTGATGTAAATGAGTGTTAGGATACTGAATTCCACTGTCACATAGCAAATGAGCACATTCTGAGTAGTGTAAGAGATACATAAGGGGGAGGAATAGAGTAGGAGATAGGTGACATCACAGGGGGGAATGGTAGAAAGAAATGCAGTTCATTGGAGGTTAGTGTTACATGACAGATGTCAGAATCATATCATGGAAAGAGGAGTGCCACAACATAAGCATGGGAAAGTCAAGAAATGGAAGGTGTACACTGTTGCTTACACCAAATTCTTGCTGGGCATGCATGCGTACGTGTGCACGACATGAAGCGCGAGTAGGGCAGTGTGCGACCGTGTAAGGCATACTGAGCATGTGGGAGCAGGTTGGCAGACGTGTAAGACTGTTTGCGCTAGTGTGCGCGCGTGTAAAGCAGACTGAGCATGTGGGAGCCTGTTGGCAGACTTGTAACACTGTTTGCGCTGGTGTACGCGCGTTTTAACCCAAATAAGACGATTGTAAACCGTGTAAGCATGTGTGCGCGCATGTAAGCCACTGTGAGCGTGTTTCTGCTGGTATGCACGTTGCTCCCCCCTGAGGAAACAGAAAGGAAAAAGAAAGCAACAGAATTAGTAGGAAGCTAGCAGGGAATACTGCTGGAGCTAGCAGGTGAAAGCAATTAGAAGCAGGCAATTACACAGGCAGAATAGTAGCTCAGCCAAGCACTTCAAACTCTGCAAACAGCAGTGCAGGATGTTTCTCGCAAGAGACACTGCAAGACAGGAGTAAGCTATTAGAAGTGAAAACTGAAAAAGCTGAACTCAGAGCAGAAATGCTAGGCACTGCTATAGCTGTCATAAGGAGAGATAGGCTACTTGCTGAGGGTGGTGACAATGCAGATGGTGCCAGACAACCCACAGTGAGGAGACAGAGAAGAGTGTACAGGCCCAGGGTCACCTACCACGGGTTACATGAGCTGGAGATAGTAGAGCACTATACAGTGGACAGAGACCTCCTGCAGAAAATTGTCGAGCTGTGCAGACCACGCCTCACACACAGAACCAACAGAGGGGAACCCATCCCAGTGGAAACTAAGGTATGTCTTGGCATAAGAATACTAGCAACAGGTACCTTCCAGAGACCAACTGGTGATATGATGGGGATATCACAGGTATCAGCCTCCAGGGTACTGCACCAGTTCCTGGATGCCATGTCAGCACATGTCGGTGATCATGTATATTTCCCCAATGCCCGTGAGGTATTGGCCAGCAATATGCGTCTCTTCCAGCAAATGGCGGAATACCCTGAGGTAGTGGGTGCAATAGACTGCACGCACATATGCATCAAAGCACCAGCCGGTGAGCGGGGTAGGGCCTACATTAACCGTAAGGGCTTCCCCTCCATCAACTGCCAGGTCGTGTGTGATGCCCAGGGCATAATAATGAATGTGTGTGCTGGCTGCCCTGGGAGCTACCATGATTCCCATATCTGGCATTTGATGCATCTGTACCAGACATTTGTCAATGAGGACATCCCACATGGACACCTAGTGGGGGATGCAGGTTATGCACTGGAGCCGTGGCTGATGACACCCATCAGAAACGCACACACACACACCTTAACAGGAACGCCATAATGAGGCACACGCACAAACATGTAATGTAATAGAGCGTGTGTTTGGGCTGCTCAAGTAATGGTTCCAGTGTCTGGACACATCTGGTGGAGCCTTGCAGTACTCACCAACTACATGTACCCAAATTGTCATGGTATGTGCTATGCTACATAATATGATCTTGCGAAAACAGCTGTAGCAGGACCAGCATAGGGCCGGGCCAAACAGCCCCCCACCATTGCCTATGCCATCACAGGCAGAGCGTGACTCAGAGGAGGAACAACCTGAGCCTGCCCCAGTAGGCAGAAGGAGGCGTGCCCAGTATGCCCTGGCCTTGGCAAAGAGGCAACGCATAGCACATACACTGGCTCAGTAGGAACCCTGGGAATGATACCCCTCTCTGACTCACTCATATAATAACATGGATGCCTAAAATGACATAACCTGCTCTCAAACATGTACAGGGAGTGTAATATGTGCATCTGACAGAGGCAGCCCTGCAGCACCACCTGAGGCATGAATGCCATGTGTTACGTAATGTAACACCATGTAGTATATGCACACCTGAGGACCCTGACTAACATCCTACCCTCACCAAGCATGATGCCACAATATGATGATGGGATGATCAATTGCAATAATTGGCTGAAGTATTGCAGTTAGTCAAAGGGGATCCAATGTGTGCCAGCCTGGGATGATAAGCTGAGCATGACATGATGCTCCACCTGCTAGGGGTGGCATGCACCTATCAGTCCAGGCCTTATGGATACTGGCAAAGGCTGTCATTACCGACAGCATGCCCTGAATAGGTAAGGCTCAAAACACAAACCCACCTCCATAGGTATCACAAGGGATAAGAACCTAGATGTAATGCTACCCAATGCCAGAAGTCTAAACAGCAAGATACATGCAGTGTAAACTCACCCAGTATGGAGAATGTCGATATCTGTCCTGTAACAGAAAACTGGGTCAAGGCTCACAACAGCACCCTAACACTACCAGGTTACACCTCATACTGTGCTGTACAGCCTCAAAACATGGAGCAAGCTACAAAAGGAGGGTGACTAGCAATAATTGTCAAGGATAACCACACCCCATGTTGGTAACACAACAAGAAGCAGCATGGACTAGCCATGGTCAAGTAACAGTGGCTAAAACTGCTTCCCAGTTTATAGCTTGCTACAGACTACCATCCTAACACCAGGAACTGCACCTGGCCTATGTTGGAATACATGAATATATCAAGCCCCCCAAACCACATTATATTGGTTGACTGAAAATACCCAGACCTAGACTGGGAACATTATACTAGCTCCAACACTGTAGGAGAAAAGTTCCTAGAATCCATAAACCAAAGTGCCCAGGAACAACGTACCACTCCCACAAGAGGGGTAAGCATACTGGATGTGATAATCAGCAACATGGGTACTGGATGGCAAGATGAGAAGTGTATCCCTCACTGGTAAGACCAGAACATAGAGTAATCACACTGGATATACACATCCTGACCACAGTCCCTGGCCAGAAAGCCACAGTGAAAAACATGTGTAAAGCAAAAGTTGCACTCCTCCAAACTGATGTGTAATCCATTAAAGGCCCTGTGCAGGTGCAAAATATGGGCCACACCTCAGAACCTGTATACAGGCATTCCGTGAACACAGCCAGGAATGCTTGGATTATGCAATCCCAAATAACAACAAGACACAATGCCATACACACAGGCATCTGGCATGCTGGACTCCAGCCATTACCAAACCATGCAAGAGAATGAGGAAGCTACTACATGATAAAGCAAACAAAAAAAGGGAAGTAATCACTGAATATATCAAGTATGGCAATAAAATATGTCCACACATACAATCCACTAAGGCCAGCTACAACAAGTTGAATCTGTGAATCCTGAGGCAATGTTACATCTGCCCCAAGTACACAGACAACCCTCAACTCCCCCCAAGAAATACAAATATATGTGAGAGATGCAACCATTTATCCAAACCGGAGGTTGAGCTCCCTCAACTCAGTACTGTCAAAACTAGTCAGGAGGAGAAGGTAACCACACACACCACAAGCCCAGTCCCACATAGACCTATCACAACTGCAAACCAAAGACATAAACACAAAAAAAATTCCCGGAGGCCCTAATTACAAACACACCGCACCAACAGAGGCCTCCAAAGCAGACCCCCAAGCAACCACAACCTCCAAACATAGCACATGCAACATATAGTACACAAAGCTGGTGTGCCAAACAGTCACAGGCCAGAAGGAGAAACAACATGCCTGATACAGTTGTAATAGGTGACTCCATAGTCAGACACACTGCTGTCCCACTCACCAGACTGAACAAGGGAAAGGGTACAGTAAGCTGCCTGTAGGCTGCTACAATACGCCACATAACACAAGTACGCAGGTCACCCCAAAGCATGCTGGCGTGAATGACCTGAGATGTACCTCCCTGGACTACATGAAAAGAGACATAGATGAGCTCTCCGAGTATGTACTCCAGGCCGGTATGACACTGACCGTTTGCAGCATCCTATCCTCACCAAGAATGATGCCACAGTACAAACACAGAATGATCAGCTTTAACAAGTGGCACAATTAATGCTGTCATTCCAAGAGGATCTAATGTCTGTCTGCTTGGGATGTCATGCTTGACAAGCCATGCTTCTGTTCCAGGGATGGCTTGCACCTGTTACCCCTGGGCATCTGGATATTGGATAAGGCTTTTGCCACCTCCATAGAGCCTTACGTAGGCAAGGCTGAAAAGACTAACCCACCACCCTAGAAAACATAAGTGGTAAGAAACATAAGGGTAATGCTGACCAATGCCAGATGTGTAAACCGCAATATGCATGCTCCTGCGGCCCTCCCCAGTATGGAGAACATCGATGTCTGTGCAGTGACAGAAACCTGCTGCAAGCCTCCTGACAGCACACCAGCTCTACCAGGTTATACCTCATATCATGCGTTATGGCCCCAAAACCTGGACCAAAACATAAAGGAGGGGGAGTATCCATATTCAGCACAGACACCCATATGTCCAGGTAACTGACAATGCACGAAGCATCGGAGACCACCCATGTGCACCTAACCATAGGCAAAACTGCTGTACAGTCTGTAGCATGCTACAGACCACACTCTCACACACAGGAACCCCACCCAGCCATCCTGAAGACACTGGACAGTATGAATGTCCCACCAAATACCAAACAAGGTACTCACAAATTACCACAAAGGTGGTAAACCATTATGTATGGAAGGAGTAATCAGGGACCTAGGGACACAAGTGGACAGTAACCTGTTATGTGACACTCACATTGCCAATCTGGCTAGAAAGACTGTCTATATTGGACACCGTATCATGAAAGGATTCACATCTACGTCAACAGTGGTCATTGTGCCCCTGTACTGTTCTCTTATCAGACCCATAATCTAGTACAATGCCTCATTTGGGATGTACCTTGCCTGACACCTGCAGCAGTTAGAAAGACCTCAAATGTACCTCACCAAGAGGATAAAGGGTCTCAAATATATGTCATATGCTGCCTGGTTGTAAACACCCCAGCTGAATGCAGTCACATACTGCCTACACAGAAGTGTTGTATGCCTGTTGTACAAGGCCATGTCCAACACAGGAGTAATGGACATGCTCCACCCCAGAAAACCCAAAGCCATCGGAGCTGTGAGAGTGAGAGATGCCATCCTCAACACATAATGAAATAGGATGTGCTGGAGGGACAGATACATAACCCAGAGGCTCCCTACACCCTGGAACAGAATCCCACTCCATGTTAGGCAGAGCCCCTCACTGACACTCTTCAACAGGAATCTTGCCAAGTGGATGGATGATCATAGATGTACACTGGGGGTCTTCACTGTGTCACATCCAGACAGAAGCACAGTAAATTAAATCATAAATGGCCGTAATATTCACATAGCAAGGGGTGGTGAAAGCCACACACACTCTGGCTAGGCTTATAAATGCCCTAGGGTGGATAGCCTAGTATGAACCTATGAACCTATGAAAATACAAATTGTACAGGACACTAAGGATAATCACAAGGCTTTCTCAACTGATGGTAGGAGCCTTGTTGGGAATTCACGGATATGCTCTGAATCACTCAAATATTACTAACAACATACCAAACACACACACACATTGCCAACATACAACCTGACAGGTGCAGTGCAACCCCCCCCCCCCCAGAATGCAAAATATCTATCCTGCTGCCCCCCTGACATTGCAGATGCTGAGGTAACAGCCAGCATCTACAAAGCAAAATACACAGCAGCAATGGTATGAGATGGTGTCCTGGCCTGAGTCCAACATGGACTCCAAGAAGAATGGAATGCCAAATCACACTACTGCTCAATGTCAGCCAAACCACAGGATATGTACCCAAAGAGCAGTGTACAACAACAGTGGTCCTTCCCAACAAAGGTGTTGCCTGAATGGATACTGAAAACTACCACCCCAGAATCCTGACAAGCTTGGTCTTCACAACTATGGAAAGGATCAGCATGTACCGCAGACATAAAGATATTGGGGACCTACTGACACCGGACCCTACCCAGTGTGGCTTTCTTAAGTGCAGATGCTGCCCCATAAACATGTTTGACTCATTTGAAACAGTCATTAAGGTCATTGATGAGGGCAATGTGGTCCACACAGCATAGCTGGACCTTACAAAGGCTTCCATACAATACCCCACGTGTTCATTATAGATAGGGTCACCAGCTTAAATATAAACCCCTATGTCAGTAGAGGGGTTGCAAACCAGACCAAGGACAGAACTGATATGGTCAGACATGCTGCAGCCATGTCAGACTACAAACCAGATATAACTGGCATCCCACAAGGCTTGGTCCTGGGACCTCCCTCATTTGGTATATATGTCCCATAGGTACAGGCCAACATGGAAGGACTGTGTCTGAACATGTTTGCAGAGGACTACAAACTGGCCACCATATCTGACACTCCAGCTGACACAAGCATCCCACAAAAGGGCCACATAGAAACAGACAACTGGTTCCATAGCCATGTCAGCAAGCTAATTGCAGAAAAGTGTATAGTCAACCCCTGTGGATATACAGTAAGTGCCCACCAATTACCACATAGGTGTTAACCCATTAGGTACTTAACATGTAATGAGAGACCTGGGGACGCAAGATGATAGATATCCTGCATTGGACAAATATGTGGCAGTAGTGGTTACAGAAACATACCATATACCCACCTACCATGAAGGTTGTCAGATCTAGATAAGGGGAGGTCATTGTGGCTCTGCAGTCATCCTTCATCAGCATTACAATTGACTACAATAGCCCCTGTGGATGTACCTCAGCAGACACCTCCATCAACTGTAAAGTCCCCAAAAGTACCTCACCAGGAGTATCAAAGAGCTTGAACAGATGCCATGTGTTGCCTGATTGAACAAACTGCAGCTCCACACACTCCCATACTGCCCACCCAGAGGCAAGCTGTGCCTGATGTATAAAGCCATGTCCAAGCTGGAATCAATGAACATGCTGCACCTTGTTCAATCTGAATGGCAGTGAGCTATGCACATGAGAGACCTGAACCCCAGCACTGACATACATAGGACAAGCTGTACTGAATGATCCATAACACAGAAGCCACCCCCACTCATGAGTAAACTTCCAGTACAGGTTAGCCAGAGAGTCACTCATCGACTCTCCTCAAGAGGAATCTTGATGAGTGGATGGGAGATGGTAGGTTTATCCTGGGTATCACTGTTATGTCACGGGTAGACGGAGGCACAGAATACTAACCATGACATATGTCATGGCAAACTCCACCTACAATGTGTGTTGAAGGACAAACACACTCTCCAACTAGCATTAGAAATGGCCTAGGGCACATCGCTAGTGTTTGCCAATGTACATCTATGTTGTGGAATACACTACCAATGTTGGACAAGCCTGGTTTAAGTAGTTCATATCTGAACATAATGCAACATGGTCAGATGGGCACAACTGGCCCCTAACCAGGCTGTTGTTCTCACTATGAAAATGTAAAGCAGTGATAGGACTAAAGGCCAAGATACTGTCCACCGCAGTGAAAGTACTGAACCAGTACACTATATGGTACTACAGTGTTAGGTCAGTATAAAAGGATGTTGACAACTGTATGCAAAGTATCCCATGCAAACCCTGCAGGCAGAGTACAATCCCTGTTATGTTCAGACACAAAGCAGTTGGACAGTAACTACACAACATGACACACAACACACAACCATAAATGTGAGATATTTTGTTGAAGTTCACACTCATCCACAAATGTGGTGGGCTGCAGAGTTCAACATATGGAAAGCTCACACTGGGCATGCCCGCACACTTTGAGAAATGAGACATATGTCAGACAACATGCCATGGGAAGCCTGAACTGGGCATGCTCACACACTTAGGCCAAATCTCAGTTTAGCATTTGGCCACACATATCTGGTATTTGTACGTGTAATTCCAGGAACCAACCACATTACAGCAATCTGCCCAGTGCACACAGTTAAATGACTACAGAGACATACGTAATATAGTGGATCCCTCCCATATTCAAACATCTTCCACAGATACACAAGTTGTTCATAGAAACAGGGAATGCTATGGCAATAAAGACCTGCAAACAGTCTATCAGCAACAAATATTGTGTATCTGACAATTAAACATATGGGTGTAGAGGTCAACACTAGGCTATTTGCCCTAGGGAATGACAGCTTAGCCAGAGTGTGCTTGGCGTCTGCCTCCCCAGTACAGTAGGCTACTGTGCCACTGTAAAGTAGGTCACATAAGGCACCGTGTGAGGCTAGTGTGCTGTGCCTCTGTCAAGCAGGGAAACAGTGGAGATCCCAGGGGTTGTATTTGCTAAGCCACATCCATGTTGTTGGTGTGTGCTGGAAGAGGGTTGCTGAGGACCTCCAACAGTAAGTGGGCATCAATAACAGACTGAAGGGAGCCTTATCTGCATTGTCTGGACAATTTCACTGTCAACACTTTGTCGTAATGATTATGAGGGATTGAAGTGTCATGCCAGTACTGTTCAGAGATGTCCTCCCTCTGTGAGCTACTGCTCTGCAATGTATTTGTTCACTCTGTCTGTTGGACAGCTCATATATGGCTGGTGTACACCTGACAGGTGTCCTGTTGTGGAGCAGGCATGGGTATATTTGGGATAGCATGATCAATGCAAACCTTCCACATGCTCTTAGAATGCAATTGTCAAGGAGTATGCAGAGTGGCCTGTATACTCCCCCAGCATGGGTCCTTTGAAGTCTTCCACCCCAGTCTTCACAAGTGTAAAGTCTGCTTTTGATAAATACACTTTGTTTGCAGTGACAACCTTGCCTGGGGGTGGGGATGGGATATGGATGTCCAGGGAAAGGTGGGTATGGCCACATATCAACAACGGTGGTCTACCTCTGGTGTGGAACAGTGAGTACCCATGTTGTAGATGGTCAGGTGCAATATGTATTCCCCCTTGTGGCTGTGGTGAGTAGTCCTGCCATAGCACATGGACTCACAAATTGTAGTGGCTGTAGGGTAATGTTGTAGAGGCCTGAGTAGTTCCCACACACAACATACCTGTACCTGACGTTAACAACTGGAATGGTGTATGTGAACACCTGCATATCTTGGCACTGTTCCCAGGGAAGCAAAGTGTGTCTCCTGGATGTGGGAGGGGTGGTCCAAACTGGTTGTGTTGTGTGTTACAGGTCCTGTGATCACGAAGCATGGTATAGAACATAACCTGCCAGTGCGATGTGCATAACTGACCCTGAAGTAGGAGGCTGCAAATGCATATATATGCTATCCCCCACCTGACAGGTAGCACTAGATGTACATACCTCTGTAGAAATAATGATGTCAGCACCCTATAAATACTGCAGGTGCAGAATAGATGCCCAATAAGTCGGATAGTGTTCTCTGCTAATGCGTCTCCCTCAAGTGTCATAATATAGTTAGGTAGGAGTTTGAATCCTGCAAATGCTCAGCATGTGTGTGTGGATGAGCGGGGTCAGTGTATGTGCAAGTCTGTGTGAGGAAAATGTCCCTTTTGGCAACTGGGAAAACACAGTACAGGATGCACATTCCGCTTTCTAAACACTGATGATGTCATCACCCTATAAGTACAGCAGGAGAAGGGAAGCCTCCCAGTAATGCAAATAGCACGCTCCGCTAATGCATCCGTCTCAAGTGTCATAACATAGTTAGGTAGGGGTTTGAATCCTGCAAATGCTCAGTGTGTGCAAAAAGATGTTAGTGTGTGTGCAATGCTCTATGAAAGACTTGTCCCTTTTGGCAACTAGGAGAACACACTACAGGATGCACATTCCTCTTTCTAAACACTGATGATGTCAGCACCCTATAAGTATAGCAGGAGAAGAAATACCTCCCAGTAATGTGAATAGCGTGCTCTGCTAATGCGTCTGTCTTGAGTGTCATAACATAGTTAGGTAGGGGTTTGAATCCTGTAAATGCTCAGTGTGTGTGGAGTGGGTTAGTGTGTGTGTGCAATACTGTATGAAAGGCATGTCCCTCTTGGCAACTAGGAGAACACACTACAGGATGCCCATTCCGCTTACTAAACACTGATGATGTCAGCACCCTATAAGTACAACAGGAGAAAGAAAACCTTCCAGTAATGCGAATAGCGCGCTCTACTAATGTGCCTTTTTCAAGTGTCATAACATAATTAGGTAGGGGTTTGAATCCTGCAAGTGTGGGTGAGGGGGGTTAGTGTGTGTGCAATTCTGTGTGAGGGAAATGTCCCTTTTGGCAAGTAGGATAACACACGACAGGATGCACATTCCCCTTCTAAACACTGATGATGTCAGCACCCTATAAGTACAGCAGGAGAAGAAAAACCTCCCAATATTGCAAATAGCGCGCTCCGCTAATGTGTCAGTCTCAAGTGTCATAACATGGTTAGATAGGGGTTTGAATCCTGCAAATGGCAAGTGTGTGTGAGGGGGGTTAGTGTGTGTGCAATTTCGTGCAACACAAATGTCCCCTTTGGCAAGTAGGAGAACACACGACAGGATGCACATTCCCCTTCTAAACACTGATGATGTCAGCACCCTATAAGTACAGCAGGAGAAGAGAGACCTCCTAATAATGCGAATAGCGAGCTCTGCTAATGTGTCCATCTTGAGTGTCATAACATAGTTAGATAGGGGTTTGAATCCTGCAAATGGCAAGTGTGTGTGGGGGGTGGAAGTAGGGTGTGTGCAATTACATGTGTGAGAGAAGTGACCCTTTTGCCAACCAGTACAACACACCAGCTGCTGCATATACCAATCTCTACACAGAGATGATGTGAGCACCCTACAAGTACAGCGGAAGAGGCCAAATCTCCCAGTAATGCAAATAGCATGCTCTGCTACTGCGTCTCTCACTACTGTCATAGCACAGTTAGTTATGGCTTTGAATTCCACACATGCCACGTGTGTTTTTGTCACGCAGAATGCCCATGTGTGTGGGTTGTTGTTCACAATAATGCATGACATTGATTAAACCAGTAATGGTAATGGACACAGATGATGTATGTGTGTGCCAAATACACATGTACCTGTGACCTTCAATAGTTCCCATGGGTCATACCAGCCTGTGCCACATGCTCAGAGAGCCCTTCCATGTTCCCTATCATGTAGTCCAGGGAGGTACATCACAGGTCAGCCATAGTGGCATGGACAATGACTGAGTCATATGTGTCCATGCCTCTGACTGACCTGTATGCTTGTGTCATGTGGTAAACCATAGTGCCCCACGGGCATATCACTGTGACCTTCACCTTGTCCAGCCTGGTGAGCGTGACCTCACTGTACCGGACAATAAAGGTACCTAACACAACTGTAGCAGGTGTGTTGTCTAGCCATACAGGCTGTGACTGTTTGGTACACAGGATTTGTGTGCTATGTGTTGCATGTGCTGTGTTCTGGCTTAACATATGCCTGTGTGCCAGCTGCAGAGGTGTCTGCTGCTCAGGCAGGATGCTATTCTGAGGCTCCACGAAGGGCCCAGTGTGTTCACGTGTTTGGATTGCTGTCAGTGTAGGTCTACATCAGACTGGTATTGTAGTCACTGTAGTATTTCATGCCACCTGACAGGTTATGCCAGTACTGGGTTCGGAGTGCTTAGTCCCCAGTTTGGCTATGTGGTTGCATCTCATACATGTGTTGTACATCCATGTGTAGGGGAGAGGGTTGACTGTGTACATGTGGCAGCTGTGACATTGCCACATGACCCACATATACCACAACTGTACCATAGAGGTGACTGACAAGTGACCTTTGCACATGCTACCATAGTATTGTGATTGACATGGTAATTAACAGCACATAGGGCCAATGGGGAACAAGGTACATAGGTTCATAGGTTCATAGGTTCATACTAGGCTATCTGCCCTAGGGCATTTATAAGCCTAGCTAGAATGTGTTTGGCTTTCGCCACCTATTTTAAATTAATTTGCCATACCCTTTTCCGAGGTTAGTATACTGTGCCTCTGTCTAACAGTGACACAGACGTGATACCTGGGGTAAACCTACAATCTCCCATCCACACATCAAGATTCCTCTTGAAGAGAGTCAATGAGGGACTCTGCCTAACCTGGACTGGGATTGTATTCCAGAGTGAAGGGAGCCTCTGGGTTATGAATCTGTCCCTCCAGCATGTCCTATTTATTTCAGTGCTGAGGTTCAAGTCTCTCGAGCGCGTAGCTCGATGGGATTTGGATATTCTGAGGTGCAGCATGTCCATTAATTCTGGGTTGGACATGGCTTTATATGTCAGGCACAGATCGCCTCTGAACAGGCAGTATGCCACTCAGTAGAGCTATTTTATTTTAACCTGGCTATTTTATTTAAAGATAAAAAAACAGTGGGTGACATTTCTCATGCTGAGCCGTTCATTCCAGTAGTCAAAAAGAAAAGTACATATATACCCCCCATGCACCCCACCATTTCTATCTTTGATAAAGTAGTGACTAAACAGATTTACAAGTTGGATAGACAAATCGATGGACATCAGATCCGTTCCAATTTAACAAAAGAAGAGAGCAGGGTACTACAGGAATTAAGATGTGCTAGTAACATCAGAATCATGAAACCAGATAAGGGGGGGGGGGCGCAGTCATCTATGATAGTTTTTTATACACTTGTAAGATACATAAAATACTACACAATTCTGGAAATTATTCTATGTTGTCCTTGAATGAGATCAGCATAGGGTATAGAAAAATAGACACATGTATTGAAGAATACTTACTAGATAACAGGATCAATAATGACATCTATACTTATATTAAGGTTGAACATCCTGTATTAGCTTCTATAGTGGGTATTCCTAAAATTCACAAGAATATAGATGAACCGCCCTTTAGACCCATTATATCAGGGAGTAGGTCTAAGACGTTTAATATAGGTAAGGTTATTGACACCTATTTGAAATATATATACGCCACCATTCCACATATAGCTAAGGACTCATGGGATTTTCTGAAACAGTATCCCATTTATCTATCCTGTTCAGATCTGATATTTGTGACTATTGATGTCATAGATTTATTTTCTTGTATACCAAATGAAGATGGTCTATCAGCTTTTGCTACGAGTATAAGAAAACACACAGACATCCAATGGGACACCATCTGTCTTCTTACGGATATGTTGTCCCTGGTTCTCGAACATAATTACATCATATTTGAGGGAGAATATTACAGGCAGACTAAAGGTGTAGCTATGGGAGCAGCTTGTGCTCCCATATACGCCAATTTGGTCATGCTTGAATGGGAAGAGAGGACTATTTTAGATGGTCACTTTATGACACATAAAATATTACGTCAGATACCTTGACGACATATATTTGATTTGGGATGGTGGAGAACAACAGCTAGCATTATTTTTATAATACATCAATAGTAGCAGTATTTTTTTAAAATTCACCTCCTCTAGCAGTCATGAAGGTGTGGCTTATTTAGACACATTTGTGTCAAAAACAGGGGATGAGTTTAAATCCAAAATTTATAGAAAGAACACTTTTTCGAATAGTTATTTGGAATATTCTAGCTACCATCTGAAGAAACAATTCACGAATAAATATAAGGGTCAGCTTATTAGAGCAGTTAGGATGACCTCACAGTATGAGGACATGTTGGATGAGGTGAAATTTATTACGTCCTTATTTAAGGACAGAGGCTATGACGTTAGAGTTATGGAAAATGTAAGTAATTATGTTGTGAGGAAATGGGGTAACCAGTACAAGCCTTTGTTGGGTGAAAAATATAGGACAGCTATTGTTTCGACTGTGGATACATTGCATGATATGAAGTCTGAAACTTGCATTTTTGGTAAATCTTGCATTTTGGAATTTGGCATATATTCAGGTAAAGTTAAGAAGATTTTAATGAACAACTGGCACCTAATATCTGCTGATCAAGATATAGCACCCACATTAGGTGAATGCCCAAGGTTTGTTTATAAGGTAGGGGCCAACATAAAATCTATTTTAGAGAAGGGTATCTTTATTAAGAAGACAGAATACATGAAAACTGCAAAATGTGGGGCATGTAAACAATGTCACACTATATTTCAGGGAGACAGTGTAAAATTGGATAATTACAAACACACTAGAATTAAATTCTGTGGGGGCAACTGTACAACTAAAATGGTGGTGTATATTGCCATCTGTAGAACACGTTCAGGATTCTATATAGGTAAGACTCAAAGGAGTTTAAATAAACATATATACTCTCACTTTTATAGCATCAGAAGGAAGGATGAAAAAAATGCTTTGTATAAACATATTAAACAATATGGTGACAAACATTATTTTAATTTTGGTATAGTGGACATTGTGCACACCAATAACAGAGGGGGTGACTTTAATAATTTATTATTATATAAAGAATTTTGGTGGCAAATATATTCGGATGCTTCCACTATACCAGGTTTAAATGACACTGTATCTGTCAAACCATTATTGGTCTTAAAATGAACTATCTATTAGGTATGTTGTTATATGTTTTGATATGATCTAAATGTAAATGTTTTTGTTAACAATTTTTTAGTTTTTTAACTTGTTCACTTTATCGACACATTTTATATGTAACATTGCTTTTAGAAATAATATGAATATCGTTTAATATTTTATGGTCAAGGATGTGTGTATAGATTAAAATTTCAAATTTAATTTTGGCGCCAAAAAAGTTATTTAAACAACTGTGATGCAAGCTATGGTGTTCTGAGGAAGCTTGTTTTATTCAAGTGAAAGCGCTTAGCCATTTTTTGTTTGTTGGCATTACAATAAACTTTTGTTCACTTCTACTTGGTTTCATTGAAGGTGTTGTGGACTGTTATGAGCGTTGAACAGAGATGAATTCCCAGGACACAGAGACGGAATTTTGCACACATAACATAGTTAGGCAGGGGTTTGAATCCTGCAAATGGCAAGTGTGGGTGAGGGGGGTTAGTGTGTGTGCAATTCTGTGCGAGGGAAATGTCCCTTTTGGCAAGTAGGAGAACACACTACAGGATGCACATTCCCCTTCTAAACACTGATGATGTCAGCACCCTAAAAGTACAGCAGGAGAAGGGGAACCTCCCAATAATGCGAATAGCGCACTCTGCTAATGCATACGTCTTGAGTGTCATAACATAGTTAAGTAGGGGTTTAAATCCTGCAAATGGCAAGTGTGTGAGGAAGGTGGAAGTAGGGTGTGTGCAATTACATGTGTGAGAGAACTGACCCTTTTGCCAACCAGTACAACACACCAGCTGCTGCATATACCAATCTCTACACAGAGATGATGTGAGCACCCTACAAGTACAGCGGAAGAGGCCAAATCTCCCAGTAATGCAAATAGCACGCTCTGCTACCATGTCTCTCACTACTCTCATAGCACAGTTAGTTATGGCTTTGAATTCCACATATGCCACGTGTGTTTTTGTCACACAGAATGCCCATGTGTGTGGGTTGTTGTTCACAATAATGCATGACATTGATTAAACCAGTAATGGCAATGGACACAGATGATGTATGTGTGTGCCAAATACACATATGTATCTGTGACCTTCAATAGTTCCCATGGGTCATACCAGCCTGTGCCACATGCTCAGAGAGCCCTTCCATGTTCCCAATCATGTAGTCCAGGGAGGTACATCACAGGTCAGCCATAGTGGCATGGACAATGACTGAGTCATATGTGTCCATGCCTCTGACTGACCTGTATGCTTGTGTCATGTGGTGAACCATAGTGCCCCACGGGCATATCACTGTGACCTTCACCTTGTCCAGCCTGGTGAGCGTGACCTCACTGTACCGGACAATAAAGGTACCTAACACAACTGTAGCAGGTGTGCTGTCTAGCCGTACAGGCTGTGACTGTTTGGCACACAGGATTTGTGTGCTATGTGTTGCATGTGCTGTGTTCTGGCTTAACGTATGCCTGTGTGCCAGCTGCAGAGGTGTCTGCCGCTCAGGCAGGATGCTATTCTGAGGCTCCACGAATGGCCCAGTGTGTTCACGTGTTTGGATTGCTGTCAATGTAGGTCTACATCAGACTGGTATTATAGTCACTGTAGTATTTCATGCCACCTGACAGGTTATGCCAGTACTGGGTTTGGAGTGCTTAGTCCCCAGTTTGGCTATGTGGTTGCATCTCATACATGAGTTGTACGTCCATGTGTAGGGGAGAGGGTTGACTGTGTACATGTGGCAGCTGTGACATTGCCACATGACCCACATATACCACAACTGTACCATAGAGGTGACTGACAAGTGACCTTTGCACATGCTACCATAGTATTGTGATTGCCATGGTGATTAACAGCACATAGGGCCAATGGGGAACAAGGTACATAGGTTCATAGGTTCATAGGTTCATACTAGGCTATCTGCCCTAGGGCATTTATAAGCCTAGCTAGAATGTGTTTGGCTTTCACCACCCATTTTAAATTAATTTGCCATGCCCTTTTCCGAGGTTAGTATACTGTGCCTCTGTCTAACAGTGACACAGACGTGATACCCGGGGTAAACCTAAAATCTACCATCCACTCATAAAGATTCCTCTTGAAGAGAGTCAATGAGGGACTCTGCCTAACCTGGACTGGGATTGTATTCCAGAGTGAAGGGAGCCTCTGAGTTATGAATCTGTCCCTCCAGCATGTCCTATTTATTTCAGTGCTGAGGTTCAAGTCTCTCGAGCGTGTAGCTCGATGGGATTTGGATATTCTGAGGTGCAGCATGTCCATTAATTCCGGGTTGGACATGGCTTTATACGTCAAGCACAGATCGCCTCTGAACAGGCAGTATGCCACTGAGTAGAGCTGGAGTTTCTTTAACCGGGCAGCATATGGCATCTGTTTGAGCCCTTTGATCCTCTTGGTGAGGTACTTTTGGGGTCTTCCAGTTGCTGCAGGTGTCTGGTAAGGTACATCCCAACAGGGGCATTGTACTCAATTATGGGCCTGCTGAGGGATGAGTAAAGAGGCACAATGACCTCCCCTGATCTAGATGTGAATCCCTTCATGATGAGGTGGGCTATATAAAATGATTTTCTAACCACTGTGGCCACGTGGTTGTCAATTGAGAGATTGCTATCAACTTGGGTCCCCAGGTCCATAATTACTTATTCTGTACTTAATGGATTATTACCTATGTGGTAATTTGTGGGCACTTTGTTTTTGCCATAGGGGATGACTATACACTGTTTGGCATTTAGCTTGAGGCCATTGCTCTGGCACCAGTTGTCTGTTTCTATGAGGCCCTTTTGGAGGATGCTTGTGTCAGCTGGAGAGTCGATTATGGTGCCCAGTTTGCAGTCATCTGCGAACTTGGTCAGCCACCGTCCTTCCGTGTTGGCCTGTACCTCCGAGAAATATATACCGAACAAGAGAGGTCCCAGGACTGAGCCTTGTGGGACACCACTTGTAACTGTTTTGGAGTCTGACATGGCTCCAGCAATTCTAACCATGTGGGTTCTGTCCTTGAGCCAGTTTGCAATCCATCTAGTGACATAGGGGTTGATATTTAAGCTGGTGAGCTTCTCTAAAATGCCTGAGTGGGGTATTGTATCGAAGGCTTTTGCGAGGTCCAGGTAGGCTGTATGGACCACCTTCCCCTCATCAATGGCCTTGGTGACTGTTTCAAAGAAATCAACCAGGTTTAAGAAGCAGGATCTGCCCTTAACAAAGCGAACTGGGTAGGACCCAGTGTCTGTAGGTCCCCAATATCTTTATTTATGAGGTCCATGATGATCCTTTCCATAGCTTTGCAGACCAAGATAGTCAGGCCTATGGGGTGATAGTTTCCAGGATCCGATGGGGCAACACCTTTATGGAGAGGGACCACTATTGCTGTACGCCACTCTTTGGGCACATATCCTGTAGTAAGGCTGAGATCGAACAGTAGTTTTATGTTTGGGTTTAGCTCTTCTTGGAGATCATGTAGGACACAGCCCAGGACACTGTCTGGTCCCATTGATGCTGTGTTTTTTGCTTTGGAGAGGGCGGCTCTTACCTGAGCATCTGAGATGTCAGGGGGGCAGCACTGTGCTGGGATAGATATTTGCCCTTTTGGTGTGAAGGTGGGGAGACGTTTGCGCTGAACCTGTCAACTAGGATGTTGGCAATGTCTGTGGGTTTGGTGTTTCTTTTGTCATTTGGGACTAATTCTGAGCGTATCTGGGAATTACCACCCAGCTTCCTAACATAACTAAAGAAAGACCTGTGATTATCCTTAGTGTCCTGGGCAATTTCCTCTCGAAGCTGGCCTTAGACAATTTTATGTGTGCCCCTAGTTGTTTGCTAATACTGATCAGTGATGCCTTCCCTTTTTGGGAATTTGCTCTATCATTTAGTAGCTTCCTCCTTCTATTGTATAGTTTGTTTATGGCTGGGGTCCACCAGACAGGACGTCTGCCTTTGGAGGATCGGGTCTTGGTTTTATTTGGGTGTAGTGTCTGTGATTAGTTAGCACTGGCATATATGACTGCTCACGTGGACAAATGCCAGGTAAGTCATATGCAATGTGTCACAGGCAACGTACATGTGAACAGGACAAACAGTGACGTTCTGTCAAGTGAGACATGGACATACATATAGTAAGCTATGCAGATGTCACTAGGAGTCCAGAGAAGCTCTGTAACTCTGCATTGCAGGTGGGATCAGTGTTCCAGGGTAACTGCAAGCAAACATGCATGCAAACAAAGCTACAGTAAGCAGGGCTGCATGCAGTCCATTGTACAACAAACAAGCTGTACCACTTCCACTAGGTAACAGTGCACATATGCAGGCACTATACACATGTACATGGAAATCCACAGGTCAGATGGCTAGGGTCCAGTCTCAGCGCACACAAGTGTACAGACCATGTACCGTCAGGATGTACAATAACTGGATGGAAACCCAGGTGCTCATACCTGCAGTAATACACATGTCAAATAACAGACACTGAGCCTTCACTCAGTGGTTCCATACTTAGTAGGATGTATGCTGCCTGGCCTGCCACCACAGTATCACTGACATGTATGGGGACTCTCCCTCCTGTGACAGTTAGTTTTGTGTGTTGGGGCTGTCTAGCATGGCATGAGATGTGAGCTTGCAGTGCTAGGGTGCTCCTGTGTGTCCTGTACCAGTCGTGTAGTACTGCACACATATCAACATCCTCATACATCCGCATTGCAGATTCCAGTGTGGGCAACATGCCACATACAGTTTACATGTGCATCATTGCATATCAATACTTTCATTACCTTATCCCCTGTGCTTCCTATGTATGTAGCCTTCTGTTGACATTCTTACCACCAGTATGCCAACATGTGCAGATGATACACTATGGTACTTACCATGGGTGTAGACAACACTACGTGACAATCATACTCTTACTGCATCAGGCATGCTGGAATATACCCACAATTATATCAGCACACAGTACTGTTAACAACATGATACTATTACTACACGTCTATGTAGTTACCCGGTGCATCAGCAACATGTTAACCTGTACCTGCACTGATGTTACAGATTGCAGGAGGTGGCACAGTTTCATCATATGCACAGGGTGTGAACTTGGTATGCCTGAGTCAGCCACCAATACCACCAAATGACATGTATGTGTATGTGTGTTGGTGAGGGACAGCAGTACAAGGTGGGGCAATGTTGATGCAGTGTGTGCATGTATGCGGTAGCCCTAGGTGTTGTCAATTCACATGTGTGTATGGATGCACACAGTTCCACCTCATGGCTGCCATATACTGGTGTTTGTGAACAGCCACAGACTGCACCTGCCAGGTCATACAGATCAGTGTCTCTGGCAATGGACACGGTACCTGTGCCTTGCAGGGGTGCTATGGACCGTATGCGGTACCAACCCAGACTGGGTACTGTCATCAGAAGCAGGTGTTCATTGACTGGACACAGATCCCTGTCGGGCCTGGCCAGAGCCATGTGCACATGGTCTCCTGGGGCGGTCTGATGACAGCACAGACCCAGCATTGCTGGGGCTGCTGCTGGCAATATGGGGGCAGCTGCGGCCCTGTTGTCATCTGCGATGACTGCCAGCTGCTGCTGTTGCTGGCATACGCCCACATCGACGCCTCAACCGTCCACCATCGCCCTGGCTCATGGACATGTAGTTGTGTAACCGGTCTAATATGTCCCCACAATGTCTGTCTATGACATCGGTGAAATTACGGATGGCAGCCACAATGTCATGCATACTGTCAGTCATGGCTGTGCGACATGCTGTCAGCTCCCTCAGTCCCTGTCTGGTGTACCGTTCCATACATGACTGTGCCTGCATGACAGCCCAAAACATAGCTGAGGTTGTAAGACCTCTGCGGGCACGTCTGACAGGGGCAGTACGACCATGGATGCTCCCACGAGAACCCCTGGACATCTGTCTGTGTGGTACCATCTCAGGGCCATGCCCATGGCTGCTGTGTGGGGATGCATGTGCCACAGATACCACATTACCCTGGTCAGTGCCCACTGTAAACTGTCCATCACCTAGGGACATTGGTGACAAAGGGTGTATTGGCAGGATAACTGTGCGCATTGATGGGGTTGACAGCTGTGTACTGTCAATTGGCTGACCAATGACGGACCCTGGCATACCTTCCTGTGCCATTACACAGATGTCATCATTATCAGTACCCATGGCACCTGATTCAGGTTCCCTGCTGCATGACACCAGAGCAGCACCAGAACCTGTGGGAGGGAAACAGAAAACACAGTTTACAATGTCTACACAATATTACCAGTGATGCACACATCCACACATGCACAGTTCCACACATGCACACATGCACACATGCACAGGTGCACACATGCATACATGCACTTATGCACACATGCACAGGTGCACACATGCACACATGCACACATGCACAGGTGCACACATGCACACATGCACAAATGCACACATGCACACATGCATAGGTGCACACATGCACACATGCACAGGTGCACACATGCACACATGCACACAGTTGCACACATGCACACATGCACACATGCACACAGTTGCACACATGCACACATGCACACAGTTGCACACTACTCAGTATGTGAGATATCAACACACAGACACACCTGCATGCATACACAGAGCACTACTCAGTGAGCCTAATATTACTATTACTATCAAGACTATTAAAGGTATTGTTAATACACACTCACCAGCATGGATAGGCTGCATTGCTGTTACACCGGAGGGACCTGCAGAAGTGAGGAAACTAATGTCAGGGGACACAACTGTGCCATTGTTACTGAGTATGATACAAGTCAGTAGTACAACAGTCACCTTTCACAGGTCAGCTGCTGATATTGAGAATATCACACTTGCACATTAAATACTATGATGACAGCTACAAACCAAGGACACACCTCACACATGCATTAACTACCAGTGTACACAACAGTCAACTATACATATGGCATATTACCTGCACACTCGTAGTCTTGCTGCTGCGTGGCTCCAGCCTCCATCATAATGCATGTCTGCTGCTGCTGTTGTTGTTGGCGGGCTGGAGCCATAACACTTATGAGTAGTCCCTCCAGTCTGGTGAGTGGGGGATGTGTAGCCACCCCACCACCTGTGGCAACCTGATTCATGTGGATATCCGACGCACGCTGACATACATTTCTGATTAAATCACTGCAGTGATGTACCTGCTCATATGTCCTATTATGCGTGTCTATGTCATTTACCCGATGGGCCAGGTCTTGCCACAGTGCAGCCCTCTCCTGCTGATTCTGGCTGGTGCTGGAAAAAAGTATTGCATAATCCCGCACCAGGGTCTGGTGTATCTCCTCATCCTCAGTTGCTGAGTAAGCTAGATTGCGCTGGTGAGCCATAGTCCTGTAAAAGGAAATAACAGGATATCAGCTAAATATGTCAGCAGAATATGGCACACATACTACACATGCTACTCGACTGTTGTGATACAACATATCTCACATATATAGCATCTGTCTGTCTATTGGTGGATACACATGTAAATGGCCAGGTATCAGTGCTCAGCCAACAACTGTGCAACAGTACCTGGCACACTCCATATGACATACTACCAAACCCCAGCAGTCAGAACACTGATTCGGGTCCAAAGCACCTCCTCACTCTGGGGGTTTGTATCGAGGTACTGTATGGGGTACATCAACAACTACTGTGAGCTGACCACAAACTAATTGCCCTGGATATACATATCCCACCTCCACCACCTGCACAAACGACTATAGTGAATAACATTTCAAATGCAAACATTACACTTTGTAAGAGTGACATGATATCCTTTCAGCCCACTGGGCCAGTGGAAGACACAACCCACAATGCTGACCCCCTTCACAAATTATTTCTAAGGACATCTCCAAGAATGCATGGATCATGCAATCCCATTTAAGACCAAGACACTCTCCACAAAGGGACAGCATCCTGTCTGGTGGACCCCAGCCATAGACAGATTGTATAACAAAAGATGGAAGCTACTGCAAGACAGAGCATAATTCCATAAAGGGAAGGCATGTCTGATCAGCACTAGTAAGGAGCTATTTTCTCACATACAAACATCCATCGGCAACTTTGAGAGAGAACTCAACAGGGACACTACAGATAACCACAAGGCCTTCTTCAGTTATGTTAGCAACCTGGTCAGAAACCTTCCACTATGCTCATAGTTAGTACACAACAACAAATAATTCCCTGAACCCACAGATATTGGCAACATTGTGGCAGACAGGTTCAGTGCAGGTTTCCCCCCTCCCTCTCCCCCAAAATAAGACATAGTTATCCCAGCTGACTGTAACCTCCCTGTCATCACAGATGTCCAGGTGAGAGCTCAGGAAAGCACGATACACAACATGAATGGGACCTGATGGTATCCCCGGTTGCATGCTACATGAACTCCAAGAGGAGCTAAACACACATTTAGAAGTGCTATGTAACACTAGCCTGATTACAGGATATGAACCTGTACACTGGCACACAGCAGCAGTGGTTCCACTACACAAAGGAGGCACGTCTACATACCACTACCATACAACACAATACAATACATTACAATACAATACAATACAATACAATATGCTATTGCCCCTTGGACTACAGCAGCATACTGTTCTGCTACCCTGACCATTGTGACACATGTGATGGCACCTGCTGCTGTCAAACAGTTACACAGGGTGACTCATATGGCATATTATCTATTTGACTAACATTCAGCAGGGGTAAGTGTGACATGTACTCATGGGGAGTCTTGCTTCTTAACGCTGTGTGGTATATTGCAGGGTATGTCTTATCTGTGGGTAGGAACCTGTACCTCCACCATGTGCTCTCTATTGCAGTGTCACGGACGTCACACAGCAGTCATTTAGGTTGTGGATGGTGTGAGGTGTTACTATGGTTGTTGGACATCTGTCATGGGTTTGATTTAAATATGTAAATCCAGGAGTTGTAACCTCTATGTGGGTAGTATGTGTGTACTCTGTGGTGTTGTCAGTCACTGTGCATTGGTAATGTGTTTGAGTGCATTGTCACAGTGTTGTACATGTCACTGTGTCCTTCTCCATATCTGTAGCTGTCATGTGAGGTACATACCGTGGCAGCCATTATGTGGTGTGCAGGGGTACACTGACCTACATGTTCGTAGCTGACACACCATGTCTGGTGACACATACCATGTGCAGCTATTCCAGGAATAGTGTGCCACTGTGAATATCATTGGGGGGACTATTGTACACATTTATGACCCTGTTCACCCCTGACACATGCAGTAGTGGGCAGCCAATCACATATCTGGTGGTTACTGGTGTAGGTGATTTGAAATGGGGTATGGTACTCCAGTTTTGACACTGGTGTTCACTCCATGCCTTTGTCACCAGGCACCTGTTGCAATACATCTGTACACATGTGCCTCACTCAGAATATATATACATCTCTCTCTCTCTCTCTCTCTCTCTATATATATATATATATATATATATATGTATATAGATATATCTATATGTATATATATATATATATATATATATATATATATATATATATATATATATATATATATATATATATGTCTGTATACATATACACATATATATATATTGATGTACATATATTGCTATAGATATGGAGAGAGGGGGTGTGTGTCAGAGAGGGGGTGAGAGTGACAGAGGGGGTGGGACAGGGGGAGTGTGAGATCGTCATATGCAGTCATACCTGTAGATAGTCAGATCTGTCTGTCTATGTATATGTATCTACATATATCTACATCTGTATGTGTGTATTACATATATATGTTTGTACATATTCTATCTATCTACATCTGTCGATGTATTCCTACATCTCTCTCTATGTATGTATACATATATGCATATTATATACATATATATATATATATATATATATATATATATATATATATATATATATATATATATATATATATACATACATACATATATTGACATACATACTTATCCATATGATAGATGGGTATATCAACATGTTTGTTTACAAAACTGTATACACACACTAACATACTGCTAAACATACATAACTGTGAAACCTACTTTGTACATTGCACTACAACCTACATTCAACCTACATTGATATGTGCACATAGATGCTCTCTCATACAAATGTATGTACAGCCTTCACTGATAGTTGCTGTATGTCCCCTGCCCTTTGCACTTCTTCATATACATATGGATACAGACCAATGACACATATGGAGGGTTCACAGTATGTAGACTTTTATAGTATTACTTTACATTACCTGTGTTTGTCACAGCTGCTTGTGTTGCCATCTGGTTTTGTGTCCTGCTGCTCCACTTGTCAGTTGTTGGCTTTCAGGTGGTTGTTGCTGACCTGTTTTGTTTGTGTATGTTTAATTTTTTTTCTCTGTCTCTCTCTCTGTCTCTCCCTACCTCCACAGGGTGCAATGAATGTATTGCATGTGTGGACTGGGAGTACAGCATGCTTTTGTAGGTATCTGCATATGTCCATGTGATAGCCTCTGCACCAATTGTTAGCCAGCATTTGCTAATTGCATGCAGCCAGTTGTGTACTGATTGCAGTTCTCACTGTGATTTCAGGACAGTGCTATAAAAAGGTATGTGAGATAGGCGTAGCCCTTTCAGATTTTAAGGGCAGGGACCATGCTGGTATGCTGTGGACACTGTTCTGTGAGTGTAAAGGTTAGTATCTCTCTCATATTTCCAGCTCTGTTGTAGATTAACATTTCTCCATTCATTTCTCCAGTTTCCTGTACTAAGTGTGTATGTACACTGACACCTAAGACTACTACTACTGTTAATGTGGGTGTGTGCGCTTTCCTGTGGGACATGTGGTGTAACTGGTGTATAGCAGTGGCTCTTGTACTTTGTTGCTATGGCTTCAATATTTGCCCTTTACAGTCACTACTTGCATGCCTGCTAGGTGTCTTGACTGTAGTGTGTTGCTGTGGCTTTCCTATTTTCCATGTACATTCACATTTTGGAATGCTTGCTATATCTGCTAGGGTGTTACTGCATGCAGTGCGGTCTGGCCATGGTGTGGGCCTTGACATCTTTTAGCGTATTTGAGTATGCTGCTGAGCAGGCCCCAGAGATGCTCAGGTGCATCTATCTGCCTCATGGAATGGTACATATCAGTGGGGTACACCCATTAAATTGTCTGGTATTCTGCAGTTGTGACTGTGGGTAGCATGAGCATATGTATTACTACACTATTTCTGCCGTGCAAGTGGTGCATACTTTCAGGACTTCATAGTTACCATTGCATGTGTTGTAACACCTTTCTGCCTACTGTTTTTACATTTCACATGGAGTCTGTGGAGCATCCCTGTAACTCAGTCACTGTTGCTATGTCTAGGCTCTTAACTATTCAAATATGGCAGTATCAGACCTCTCAAGTGTACAGATATTTGCAGGTTGTCCACATTTCTGCCTCATATTTTGGTCAATATCTCATAAACAGCTCTTTCTGGCAAATCACTCTGGGCTCAAGTCAGAATATAGTGACAAACATTTAAGTTTCAGACTTCATACCCTTTCAAACATCCAACAAAATGCAGAACCTGTTACTCTCTGAACTGTCTAAGTTTGTTGTAACATTATTTGGAATGTGTCCCTGTTTTTGGCCCTTTGCTCCACATATTTTACTACTTGGTCCAGATGTGTTCCTGTAAGAGGTTGTGGGGTATGGGCAGTGATTATCCTGCTGTGAGTATGTGTGTGGCTTGCAAGGTGCTACAGTGACATTATTACCTACTAGCTACCAACTAGCATGGCTGTTTCTGTTTGCACACTACTATTATAGATATCCACTAGATTTGACAGTAAATATACATGACATGCTTTGTGTACTACACATCCTATATTCCCTTTACATTCATTCCTACTATTACATGATATATTTATTGTAGCACAATGCTTGTATATAGCAGTCATGGCTCAGTGGTAAGTCATGCAGACTAGTGTTTCCAAAGTCCTGGGTTCGGGACTAACAGTGGTGTTTATTTTGCTTTTGAACAGACTACAGGACCTGTCATTCAGAGTGACTAAGGCATTTTTAAGCAGGTGTAAGCAGGTTAGCACTGGTTTACGTGGAGCTCCCGCATGCGCACTGGCGTTCAGCTCCACACACACCCGCTTACAACTGCTTAAAAGTGCTTACTCTTGCGCACACCCGCGCTATTTTCTTTGAAAGAAATGAAAATGAGGAGACAGGAAAGTGGTGAAAAAGGGGTCACAAAGAGGGTAAGACAGTAGGGAAACACGCTTGGGTTTTGCAGGAGGGATGTAGGTAAGGCCCATAGCTGCCCATTTCTTCATCAGCAACAGCTGTGCATATGTTTGTAATTTGGTGTGACATTTCAAACCTTCCTCCCCTGAGAGAGGTGTAAGGACAACAATAATACTTGTTGTACAGCCAATTGTAATTGACAGTTTCCATGTCTAGCAGACATGTGTGCGAAATGGGCAGCTATGTATGGGGCGTAATTTTTTTGTGGGTACAGTGCCCTTTTTTTTTTTCTTTTTTTTTTCTGGTGAGAGTGGTATGTCAGGTAAAGGAAGTCGGTATAGCTGGGGAGGTAGGTTGGGTAGGTCAACAGACAAGACAAACAAGACGCATACAGGGGCGGTGTATGACACATGTGGGGGGTTACACAATTGACGGGGATGGATGTTTGGATATCCAGAGCCCATGAGCCCACAGATGGCAACAGTGGAACTGATATCCCCACCCATGGGCAGTTGCCACTGTGCCTTCACTGCCCAGGACGGGGCTGTGCTGGGGGCTGTGTAGGTCGGGCAGCAGGCATGCCCGTTAGTTGTGCCACCTGTGCCTCAAGCTGGCGTAGGGGCCCAAGAACAGCTTCCTGGATCTCCCTACGCACCACAGTCCGGACGCTATGGAGGGTGAGTGGTGGTTCTCCTCTGGCTACACTTGCAGAGGGGGGATGAGCCCCATCCCCTGCAGCACTTCCACCCGCAGGTGGCACAGGGCCACCGGAGGAGGGTCCGGACTGGGCACTACTGCCAGGTGCACTCGCCAGCTGAGGTGGGAGAGGTGGGTCCGCTGGAACCCGCCTTCCCTGTCATCCTATGTTTTGCATTATGTCATGACAGTTTGGGTTAGTAACATACAATACCATTCACAATTAGTTGTAACAGCATGCATTAGTATTCCCATTAACCAAAAACCCAGATATTCACACCATTGAACAGCGAGCATAACACATGCATAATTTGAACAGCAATACACAGTCCAACAACATGCAGGGTTGATTGATGGCAACAGGCCATCAGGTTTGGATGTATGAACAGGGCAGATGCATCAACGTACATGCAAATATGTATGACCCAACAGGACAAATGTCCAGGGGTGTTAATTGTGATTGCACATACCAATTTCACGTGGAATGGATTATATATGGTTATAGGGTAGGGTGAAGAAAATATAATTAACACCTTCAAATACCAATACATATGCTGTACATTTCTAATAGCTGCAAATATATACACACTACAGTTCTACCTACAGTTTCCTATGTGATAACTACTTCAAGTTGGTGATAGGAATGTTACTGCTACATCAATATACATTTTCATTTTTATTCATACACGTTCATATCTGGCTCTGTTCAGCTACATCATCCTGCTACATTTGCTTTATATAGCTATAGACAACTGTGGATGTTTGGTATTTCAGACAATCATACTATCTGCATATTGCAGACTGAGAGCAACGTATCCAGATTTTGGGATACACATTCTAGCTGCAGGAACATTTTGAACACATTTCGCAGTTTGGTTCTGCTTGTCACATTCATTTCATTCTGTACTGACTGCAGTATACTTTATTCAGGAGTTATTACCACTTTATTGGTGGATTCATAACTCTTTCTTACACGCTCTCACTTGTTTTATTTTAGCAATTCAGGATGGTACTTACTTCTAGGCTTTATTGACATGTTTTACCTGTAGTTATTACAATCCTTTCCAACAGTCTCACTTCTGTCATGTTTCAGTATTTCAACAGGGATATATTTCACATGTGTTTTGCTCATCTTCTGCAGCTGTACTTTTCAGCCTGCTGCAGGTTGTGTACTATTATATTACAGGTGGGACATCTTTATTTCAGACTTTATTTCAAACATTTTCATTTTTCTGTTTGGATTACAGACTGCAACACACTTTTGTAATCAAGCAATACTTGCAAACACTCTTACACTGTTACTTGCACATTGTATTACTTAGTGACTACACTGCACTCTTTTGCTAACTGTCATACTTTTATATTTATTTACAGTTACAGGGAGAGGATTACTGACCTGCCTGGTGGCACAACCGCACCAGCCTATCGCCATAGGCTCTGCAGTTCGCAGAACGGACACCTGCAGCTGTAATATAAATAAAGTAATATTGGAATACACATCTTCATAATATCAGCTAGGTTAATTTCTTACATACATAATTAGATGTAACTTACTCAGTAGTGGGGCATTGGGCATTTGCTGGGCCTCCTGGATCCAAAGGTTCAGTTGGTCCTGCTTCCGTCTCTTCAGGTCCGCATGGTGGTGACGGACCTGCTCACCAGTCCTTGGAATCCCTGTGGCACTGGTAAGATCATGAGCCGACCTGTCCCACGCCTCAGCCCTATATGCTCCCCACAGGACCTGGCCCTGCATGAGTTGAGCCTCATGATTGTAGACAAGGAGCCAAACCATATATTTGGACTCCTCAACGCCCCACCTCTGTGCTTGAAATCAACTACCCTCACCTACTCCTGACATTCTGGCTGCAAGTTAGTTCTACAATCGGTTATGCTGTGTATTCCCGCCTATGGGACTTATATATGCCGTTTTTCCCGCACTCATCTGTGATTGGCCATTTTGGAATTGTATCAGCTTCACAAAACCTGCTTTGTCATGCTCCTCTTTCTATTCATTGCTATATATTTGCTATTACTGCACTTCTAAGTACAGCTCTCATGGCTTAGTGATTCAGTACCTTGACTATGGTGCATGGTATCCTGGGTTCGAACCTGGCCACTGCTTTTTATATTTTATGACTGTCTGCACAGGCCAGGAGGTGTGTCTGTGTAAAGGCAGTTTTGTTACAGCTTGCTCAACGTTGACCGTCGGTTAGCTTGTTGGAGCAGCGCGCAGCTCTGCGCAAACGGGGTACGCTGTTTTACGCTTCATTTGGCTGTCAGAACGCATCTTACGCTCAGCTCAGCTAGGGGCACACAGTTTCAGCGTGTTAAACCACTGCACACCTACGGGCACTCATTTTGCACGTGTTAAACCACTGCTCACCTACGGGCAGATGCACTCAACTTGTTAAACTGTAGCTCAGCTATAGGCACATCTGGCATTATTTATTATTTTATCTCACATTTCTTCAAAATAAATAGCCCATTTCATTACATTTTACATAAAATTTAATTTTATATGTGTACATATATGTCAGGGACTTGTTTCGTGCTTATTTCACTAAAAATAAAAATTGATGTTGTGGGGGCTCGAACCATGACTACCTGCTCTTCAGCCAACGTCTCTACCGCTACGCTATTGCTTTTTATCTTAGTTTGCATATTTAGTTCTTATATGCTTTTCCACTGACTGCTAACTGTGGCTAAGCTACGGGCACGCCCGCGCAAACGAGCGCACTCACGGGAAAACATCTTTGCAATTTAAAAAAAATATATAACATGTTCATTTATATATTTTATGTTCATAGTCTGTGGGGGCACGTGTTGTGTTGTGTTTATTCACATTTCCATGGACTCTGTCCTGGGGGTTTACTTTTGGGACTTTTACTCTTCTGGGGGCGTGTCCGTTTGCAGGGCTCGGCCTACGGACACGCCCCTACTGTCTTCCATGGACCATGTAAGCCTTAGGTGTGATTCAGCATGCCCTCATGCATATGCATGACATGCTGACGTCACACCGTTTAACTGCAGCCTCCATATAAGCCTTGTAACTCCTACACGGAGGCTTCGTGAATCCTGCCCATTATATTGTTTTGTACACCCATACTAATTACCACAGTGTTCTGTCTGCACATCTGTGCATACTGGTCGTGAGGCTGTGAAGGGATGGCCACCTACATAGGTAGCACAGGGGATACAACAATGTACATATTGATACTCAATGATGGCCATGTCAACTGCGAGTTGCATGCTGTCCACACACGACTCTGCAATGTAGATGTTTCAGGATGTTGATATCTGTGCAGTACTACACAGCAGGTTCAGGGCTCACAAGAGCACACTAGCACTACAAGGTCACACCTCATACCATGCATAACAGCACCAAAACACAGAACCAACTATGACAGGAGGGAGAGTGTCCATACATGTCAAGGATACTGTGGTGCCAGGACAGGGAGCATGCATCATACTATGTCTGGAACTGCTGTGGGAGGGCTCAGTGTCTGTTATTTGACGTGTATTATTACAGGTATGAGCACTTGGGTATCAGGCCAGTTATTCAACATTACGAAGATATGTGGTCTATACACGTGTGGGGGTTGTGGCTGGACCCAGCCCATCTGACCTGGAAATGTCTGGGTACTGGCTTAGAGTGCCTGCATATATGCACTGTTACATACTGGAAGTCGTACACCTTGTTTGTTGTAGCATAGTCTACATACAGGCCTGCTGACTGTAGCTTTGTTTGCATGCATGTTTGCCTGTTATGTTCCTGAAACACTGATTCCACCTGCGGTGTAGATATACAGTGCCTCTGTGGATCCCTAGTGACATCTGTGTTGCTTACTGTACTGATGTCTATGTGTCACTTGACAGAACGTCACTGTTTGACCTGTTTGCATGTAGCTTGCCTGTAACACATTGCATATGATGTACCTCACATTTGCTCAAGACAGCATTCATATATGCCAGCACTAACAATTCAGGAGCACTACACCCTCACATAGTCACCTTGAGTACCTTGCTCCCCATTGGCCCTATGTGTCGTTACTTAGTGTGGGAGTCAAAATGCTATGGTAGCATGTGCAAAGGTCACCTGTCGATCTACTCTCAGGTCCAGTTGGTGAATCTGTGAGTCATGTGGCAATGTTACAGCTGCCTCATGTACACAGACAACCCTCTCCCCTTCCCATACATGTACAACACATGTGAGAGATGCAACCACATAGCCAAACTGGGGGCTAAGCTCTGTTTACACAGCACTGGCATTCCCTGTCAGGTGGAGTGGAATACTACAGTGAATACAGTACCAGTCTCCCATAGACCTGCCACGACCACAATCCAAACACAGACACACACAGGTACATTATTGGGTTCTCAGAATAGCATCCTGCCTGAGCAGCTGACACCTGCAAAGCAGACACACAGGCAAACATTACGCCAGAGCAGAGCACATGCGACACATAGCTCACAAAGCCTGTCTGCCAAACAGTGTCAGGCCATACGGCTAGACAACACACCTGCTACGGTTGTATGAGGTACCTCTATTGACACATACACGGTGGTCCTGCTCCCAGGCTGAACAAGGTGACGGTCACACTGAGCTGCCCGTCGGGCACTATGATCCACCACATAACACAAGCAAAGCAGTCACTCCAAGGCATGTAGCAGTGTGACTCAGTCATTGTCTGTGCCAGTGTGTATGACCTCTGACGCACCTCCCTGGACTACATATTATGGGACATGGAGGAGCTCTCTGAGGTTGTGGCACAGGCTGGTATGACCCTGGCTTTGGGTAGCATCTCACCCTCACCATGAATGCTGCCACAATATGTAGACAGGTTCATTGGTTTCTGCACTTAATGTATCTTTCAGTGACATCCAAAGGGGATCCAATGCCTGTCAGTGTGGGATTACATGCTGGACATGCCACATTGCTTTGCTTGGGACAGCTTGCACCTGTCACCCATGGGCCGTTGTATATTGGCAGAGGCTGTCGCTACACACATACTGCCTTTGTATGCAAGGCTGACATTACATAGCCACCTACACAGGTAGCATACAGGATGGGACACTAATAGCAATGCTACTCAACAGCAGCAGTGTAAACCTCAAGATGCATGCAGTGGAAACTGTCCTTAGCATGGGGTACAGCAATATCCATGCAGTAACAGACTCCTGGTACAAGGCTCCCAGGTGCACACCATCAGTGCCAGGTCATTCCTGATACCATGCTTGTCATCCCCTACACATGCACCAAAACAGAACAGGGGGGATGTATCCAAAGGCACCTCAGATACACACACTCCCAGGCTGGTGGCATTGCACAAAGCATCAGAGCCTCTCCATGTGCAACACACAGTGGGTTAGACTATAACACGAGGCGATATCCTGGACAGTCAAAACAGTTTATTGCTCACACCATAGACAACGAGACAAGCAATAAGAACAAATAAAATTCCGCAAAGATATAATTCCACAAAAGTACTGAGCGCTTTCACCCGCTCGACTACCTGCGGGTTTCTTCAGAGTACTTCACAGTGGGTTAGACTGCCTGCAGGTTCATAGCCTGGCACACACCACACTCCCATACCCAGGAAACACACTTGGCCTTCCTGACAACACTGGGAATATGACAGGCTCTACACACACCATTATATGGTTGTACTGCAACTACCCAAACATACAGTGTGAGCATTATTCTAGCTGCAAGACCCTATCTGAAGGTGTCTTATCATTCATTCCCTGCATTGCTATGGAACAACTTGTTACCACTCCCACAAGTGGTGACAACATGCTGCACCTGTTCATCACCAACATGTGGTCTATATGCTCCAGACCAATCATGTATCCCTCGCTGGTGGGATGACACCATCTACAATCCACACTGTATAGTCACATACCACATGCAGCCCCTGCACAGAACACCCCAGTCATACAGTTGTCTGATGCATATTCCATGTATTCACATGAGGTAGGCTTCGGACATGGGAACTCTTGCAGTTCACAGGTACATATGTGTAGGTGGCACACACATACATCATGTGTGCATTGACATTACTGATATAACGTATGTCGTGCAATATTGGGAACACCCCCCCCCACACATGGACAAACTGTGTGACAAAATTACACATGGCATTTGCTGGATACAAACCCCTACCTAACTATGTTAGATCACTTGTGAGAGTCGCATTAGCAGAGCACTCTATTTGCATTACTGTGGGGATTGCTTTCTCCTGCTGTAATTATAGGGTGCTGACATCATCAGTGTTTAGACAGTGGAATATGCAGCATGTTTTGTGTAGTATAAGTTGCCAAAAGGGACATTTTTCATACACATGGAATTACACACACTACTCCCCCATACACAGTCACACACACACTGGGAGGATTCAAACCCCTACCTAACTATGTTATGACACTAATGAGAAATGCATTAGCAGAGCGCGCTATTTGCATTACTGTGGGGGGAGGGGCTTGCTTTCTCCTGCTGGACTTATAGGGTGCTGACATCATCAGTGTTTTGACAGTGGAGTATGCAGTATGTTTTGTGTAGTAAAGGTTGCCAAAAGGGACATTTCTCAAACACATGGAATTGCACACTACTCCCCCATACACAATCACACACACTGGGCACTTGCAGGATTCAAACCCCCTACCTAACTATGTTATGACACTTGTTAGAGACGCAGTAGCGGAGTGCGCTATTCACATTACTGGGTAAAATTTCTGCTCCTGACATATGTATAGTGTGCTGACATCATTATGGATGAAGAGGTATGTATATCTGTTACTATCCATCAGTAAGGGGGAGAACATATCTATGCATTAACTTTGCACAGGCACAGTGGCCTACTGTACTGTGGAGGCAGACGCCAAATACACTGTGCATAGCCTTCTGTATTCCTTAGGGACAACGGTCAGGTATTGCACTCTACGGCCATATGTTTACCTGTCAGATGCACGTATCTGTTGCTCATATACTGTTTGTGGGTCTTTATTGCCATAGCCTTTCCTATCTCTATAAACAATGTGTGTACTGTGGGAGATGTTTGCATATGAGTGGGATCCAGTACTTTACTTATGTCTCTGTTGTGACTTCACTGTGTGCACTGGGCAGATGTCTGTACTGTAGGAGGTTCCTGTGTTAACACATAGAAATGCCTGATATGTGTGTGCACCTGCTGAACTGTGACATGGCATAAGTGGGTGAGCATGCCCAGTTCACAATTTGTATGGCTTACATCTCATTTATCTAAGTGTGTAAGCATGCCCAGTGTGCCCTTTCCTTATGTTTGGATCTGTGGACCACCACATTTCTGTTTGTGTGTGGATGCCATCTATATATCACATGTACAGTTGAGTGTTGGACATCAGGTTGTGTTCTTACTGCCCAACTGCTGTGTGTCTGAACCTAACAAGCATTATGCTGTACCTGCAGGGTCACCATGGGATAGTTTGCATACATTTGTCATCATCCTTTCCTGCAGACCAAACAGTTGTATTGTTGTATAGTGTACTGGTGCAAAACTTTCACTGTGGTGGACAGTATAATTGGTTACAGTCCTATCACTGCTTGTAATGTTTATAGTGAGCACACCCGACTGGTTGAGGGCCAGTTGTGCAGATATGACCATGTTGCATTTTGTTCAGATATGGACAGCTTAGTACATGATTTTCCGACATTGTTACTGTATTCCACAACTTGTATGGACAGTGACAAACAATGGCCATGTGCCCTAGTCCATTTCTAATGCTAGTCAGAGAGTGTTTGTCCTTCAACACACATTTACTGATGTTTGCCATGACATATGTCACGGTTAGTGTGCTGTGCCTCTGTCTACCCATGACATACAGGTGATATCCAGGGTACACCTGCCATCACCCATCCAGTCATCATGATTCCTCTGGATGACAGTCTCTGAGGGACTCCCTGGATATCCTGTAGTGGGAGTTTAGTCGTGAGTGGAGTGAGCTTCTGGGTTGTGGACCAATCAGTACAGCATGTCCTGTTTATGTCTGTGCTGGGGTTCAGGCCTGTCATCTGCATAGGTCACCAGCATTCAGTGTTTAAATGGTGCCACGTGTCCATTGATACCAGGTTGGTCATGGCTCTATACATCAGGCACAGTTCACCTCCAGCCAGACAGTATGGCACTGTGTGGAGCTGCAGTTACTTTACTCAGGCGACACATGGCATCTGTTACAGCTCTGCAATCCTCCTGGTGGGGTATTTGTGTTGTCATTCCAGTTGCTGCAGGTGTCTGCTATGGTACATCCCTGAAGGGCCATTGTACACAATTGTGAGGCTGCTGATGGATGACTGGGGAGGCACATTGACCTACCCTAACCAAGCTGTGCTTACCTTCATGATTAGGTGGGTATATGGTATGTTTCTGTAACCACTACAGACAGATGGTTGTCACATGCAGGATATGTGTCACCTTGTGTCCCCAGGTCTCTTATTGCTCCTGGTGTACTTACTGGGTTAACACCTATGTGGTAATTTCTGGCCATGTACTGTGTTTCCACAGGGGTTGACTACACCCTATTCTGCATTTAGCTTGTTGACATGGCTGTGGCACCACTTGTGTGTTTCTATGTGTGCCTTTTGTAGGTTGCTTGTACGAGCTGGAGGGTCCAATATGGTGGCCAGTTTGTCATCCTCTGCAAACCCGTTCAGACAGAGTCCTTCCATGTTGGCCTGTACCTATGTGACATATATAGCATAAAAGAGGGTTCCCAGGACCATGCCTTGTGGTATGCCAGTTGTACCTGGTTTGCAGTCTGCCATGGCTACAGCATGTCTGCCAGGTCAGTTCTGTCCTTGAGCTGGTTTGCAACCCATCTACTTGCATAGGGGTTTATAGTTAGGCTGGTGAGCTTATCTGTACCGCCAACTAGGGTATTGTATGGAAGGGTTTAGCAAGGTCCAGATAGGCTGTGTGATCGACATTCCCCACATCACTGGGCTTGGTGCATGTTTCACATGAGTCAGACATGTGTACGGGTCAGGAACTGCCCTATGGCAGCCAGACTGGGTAGGATCCAATGTCTGTAGGTACCCAATCTTGTTATTCATGGGATCCATGATCATCCTCTACATTACTTTGCCAACCTAGATATGCGGGGTTGAGAGGTGATAGTTTGCAGTATCCACTCAGGCACCCCCTTTGTGGTGTGGGACCACTGTTGCTGTACACCGCTCTTTGGGTACATATCCTGTGGTAGGGCTGATAGTGCACAGTAATGCTATTTGCTGTTGCATTCCTCTTACAGTACTTGTTGGACACAACCCAGGACACCATCTGGTACCATTGATGCTGTGTGCTGTGCTTTGTGGATGCTGGCTGTTACCTCAGCATCTGCAATGTCGGGGGACCAGCACTCTCCTGGGATAGATATTTGGCAGTTAGGTGCTGGTGGGGAGTTTGCAAAGAATCTGTTAGGTAGGATGTTGGCAATGTGTGTGGGTTTGGTGTATTGTTTGTGATATTAGAGTGCTGCAGAGCATATCTGTGGATTACCACCATGGTTCCTACCATCAGGTAGGACAGCTGTGTAATAATCCTTTGTGTCCTGAACAATTTGTATCATCATAGGTTCATAGGTTCATACTAGGCTATCTGCCCTGGCCTTGTTTGAGCACGGACAGACTGTGTGTTGGTCTCAACACCCCTTGCAATGTGCATATCATGTCCACGTAGGGATTACTTTCCTAGATGTGACACAGGGATGGCCCCCAGTGTACACCTGCTATCTCCCATGCACTTCAACGGATTTCTCCTGTTGAGTTTGTGTGTGGATCTCAGCCTATCATGGACTGGGATTCTGTTCCAGTGTGTCCTGAGCCTCTGGGTTATGGATCTGTCCCTCCAGCACATCCTAGTAATCTATGTGTAGAGGTTCAGATATCTCACTGTGGTGTGTCTGCTGGATTTGGGGTTTCTGCATTGGAGCATGTCCATTCATTCTGGATTGGGCATGGCCTTGTACATCAGGCATACATCACCTCTGACTGTGCAGTATGCTTCTGAATTGGGATGTGGTTTCTTCAGCCAGGCTGCAGATGTCCAGTGTTTGGACCCTTTATCCTGTTGGTGGGGTACATTTGGGGTCTTTCTGACTGCTGCATGTGTAAGGTAAGGTACATGCGGACTGGGGCATAGTTGTCACGTATGGGCCTGATAAGGGAAGGGTATGGGGGCACAGTGACCTCTGAAGCTCTACATGTGCATCCTTTCATATTAAGGTTGGCAATATAGCAGGTCTTCCTGGCCACCTTGGCAATGTGTGTGTCACATGACAGGTTACCGTCCATTTGTGTCCCTAAGTCCATGACTACTACTTCCATACATTATGGATTGCCACCTATGTCATACTTTGTGTGTGCCTTGTTTGGTATTTGTTGGGACATTCATACTCTGACGTGTCTTCAGGAAGGCTGGCTGGGGTACCTGGGTTTGTGTGTGGGGTCTGTAACAGGCTTCAAACAGGTACAAAGTTTGAGATAGTGTTACTTGCCCGTGGATAGTCCATGCTGCTTCTTGCTGTGGTACCAACCTGGGGGTGTGGTTATTCTTGATAAATACTGGTAGCCACACTCCTATTGTCATGTGTTCCATATTTTGGAGCTGAAGAGCATGGTATGAGGCATAACCTGGTAGTATTAGGGTGCTCTTCTGGGCCTTGCCCAGGTTTCTGTTACAGAACGCATATTACCATTCTCCATGCTGTGGTGGGTTTGGTCTGCATGCACCTTGCAGGTTAGACTTCTGGCATTGGGTAGCATTATGTCCAGGTTATTATCCCTTGTGCTACCTATGTTGGTGGGTTTGTGTTTCCAGACTTACCTAGTCCAGGCACAGTGGGGGTGACAGCTGCCTTTGCCAGTATCTACACAGCCAGGTGTGCTGGGTGCGTGCCATCCCTAGCAGGTGGGGCATCATGTCTTCCTCGGCATGTCAGCCCAGGCTGTCAGCCATGTGTTCCCCCTTGCTAACGGCAATACCTCAGCCAATTATTGTACTTGATTTTGTTGTTTTCATAGTGTGGTATCATGCTTGGTGAGGGTGAGATGTTAGGTTGGGTCTTCATGTTTGCATATTCTAGATGGTGTTACATTGCTTAACACATGGCAATCATGCCTCAGGTGGTGCTGCAGGGCTGCCTCTGTTGGATGCACATACTACACTCCCTGTACATGTTTGAGAGCAGGTTATGTCATTTTAGGCATCCCTGTTACTATATGAGTGAGTCAGAGAGGGGTATCATTCCCAGGGTTCCTACTGAGCCAGGGTATGTGCTATGCATTGCCTCTTTGCCAAGGCCAGGGCATACTGGGCATGCCTCCTTCTGCCTACTGGGGCAGGCTCAGGTTGTTCCTCCTCAGAGTCACGCTCTGCCTGTGATGGCCTTGGCAATGGTGGGGGGCTGTTTGGCCTGGCCCTATACTGGTCCTGCTGCAGCTGTTTTCACAGGATCATATTATGTAGCATAGCACATACCATGAAAATTTGGGTACATGTAGTTGGTGAGTACTGCAAGGCTCCACCAGATGTGTCCAGACACCGGAACCATGACTTGAGCAGCCCAAACACACGCTCTATTACATTACGTGATTGTGCGTGTGCCTCATTATGGCGTTCCTGTTCAGGTGTGTGTGCATTTCTGATGGGTGTCATCAGCCACGGCTCCAGTGCATAACCTGCATCCCCCACTAGGTGTCCATGTGGGATGTCCCCATTGGCAAATGTCTGGTACAGCTGCGTCAAATGCCAGATATGGGAATCATGGTAGCTCCCAGGGCAGCCAGCACACACATTCATTATTATGCCCTGGGCATCACACACGACCTGGCAGTTGATGGAGGGGAAGCCCTTGTGGTTAATGTAGGCCCTACCCGCTCACCGGCTGGTGCTTTGAGGCATATGCGTGCAGTCTATTGCACCCACTACCTTAGGGTATTCCGCTATTTGCTGGAAGAGATGCATATTGCTGGCCAATACCTCACGGGCATTGGGGAAATATACATGATCACCGACATGTGCTGAAATGGCATCCAGGAACTGGTGCAGTACCCTGGAGGCTGATGCCTGTGATATCCCCATCATATCACCAGTTGGTCTCTGGAAGGTACCTGTTGCTAGTATTCTTAGGCCAATGCATACCTTGGTTTCCACTGGGATGGGTTCCCCTCTGTTGGTTCTGTGTGTGAGGCATGGCCTAAACAGCTCGACAACTTGCTGCAGGAGGTCTCTGTCCACTCTATAGAGCTCCACTATCTCCAGCTCATGTAACCCCTGGTAGGTGACCCTGGGCCTGTACACTCTTCGCCGTCTCCTCACTGTGGGTTGTCTGGCAGCATTTCCATTGTCACCACCCTCAGCAAGTCTCCTATGTCTCCTTATGACAGCTATGGCAGCCCCTAGCATGTTTGGTCTGAGTGCAGCTTTTTCAGTTTTCACTTCTACTAGCTTACTCCTGTCTTGCTGTATCTCTTGAGAGAAACATACTGCAATGCTGTTTGCAGTGTTTTAAGTGCTGGGCTGGGCTTGTATTCTGCCTGTGTAATTGCCTGCTTCTAATTGTTTTCACCTGCTACCTCTACAGGTATTCCCTGCTAGTTTCCTACTATTTCTCCTGCTTCCTTTTCCTCTCTGTTTCCTCAGGGGGGAGCAGCGTGCATACCAGCAAAAACACACTCACAGTGGCTACCACGCACACACACACATGCTTACACGGACTAGATTCTGCTTATTCGGGTTAAAACGCGTGCACACCAGTGCAAACAGGTTTACAGATCTTTACACAGGCTCCTACATGCTTACTCTGCCTTACACATGCGCACTCTGTCTTACTCGCGCCTCCCAGCGCGCACACGCGTGCATGCACGTACAGCAAGAAACTTTGGTGTTGGCCACAGTGTACACCTTCCATTTCTTGATGTTCCCATGCTTATCTGTTGACACTCCTCTTTTTCTGCTGTGTGATTGATATTTTTCACATACCACTTTGCTCCAATGAGCTTGCTTTCTTCCTGACATTCCCCCCTGTGATGTCACCTATCTCCTACTCTGTTACTCCCCCTTATCTAACTCTTACACTACACGGACTGCGCTCATTTGCTATGTGACAGTGTGATTCACTATCCTACCATTCATTTACATAGGATTGCCTACTAATGCTTAGTTACATGTCTTACACTCAGCTTCCCCCCTTAGCAACCACTAGACGGTGGCCATGTTGTTTTTGGTCTGCTAGTCCCTGCATTGCAAATCCATGCATTACATAAAACCCACATTTGTGGGTTTCTAACCTTCATTTTTCAGTTTTATATAGCGCAGCCCATTTGCGCGGGGCTGCGCTGCGTTTAAACATCGCCGATCTCCGGAAAACATTTTTTTTTCATGTTTGCATCAGTTTACCATGCCAATGGCCACATATTTGGCCATTGCCATGCTGTCTGTAACATTTGCACACTTTATTTGGAGCTGTCATGGCTCCGTTGTGTTATTTGCAGTAACGTACTCAGTTGTCAACTGAGTACATTTCTGCAACTAATATGACTCTTACACGGGCTGGTTTCAGCTTCGTGGATAGCTAATCTACCTCATTTGCATGCCTTTCGGCTGCAAGTGGGGTGATTAGCAGATCTACGCCCTGCCTGTGTAAGAGTCATTTTAGCTTTCTCTTACACAGGATTTCAGGCTGTTCCTGGATCACGATGGCTGCATGGTGTCTTACACGGCTCTTAGACTCCGTGCAAGCCATTGCGAATCCTGCCCAATGTAAAAAACATTACATTTTTATACATCTTACAATAAAACAATTAACACATTTACTAATCTGTCAATTTACTTAAAATAAGGAAAAACTCACATAATATTTGTTTAAATACAACCTTCTATCTCTCAAAAACATTTTATGTTGACACTTTCATTTAAACATGGCTTTTTATCAGCCTTCAAGTTCTATTTGCCAAGAAGTCTCTCTTTGTTCTATATAATTCTTAAAATCTTAGATCTAAATGAACCTGTTCCAAAATGGAAAACAGAAACTTTTTGTAACTAACATAGTCTATAGAATGCTTATACAAAGCATTATTACTGTCACATTTTTAATAGCATACTGATGTTCTCTTATTATTTCATGCAAAGTTCTAGTGGTCATTCCAATACAAAATGCAGGACACCTACTACAAACAGTAATATATACTAATAAAACCATATTTGAGTGTTGGGGGTACAGATCTATCTTTTTAAACCGATTTCTTCTGCTATTTTATCTAAAAACTTTTTTTCATATCCTCTATTAATAAAAATACTACTAATAAATTCTAGTTCCTGTTTACATTTACTATCATCATTCTACTTGCATGAATGAATTGACCTTTTGGTATATTTTTCTTAATAAATTCAGGGTGACTGCTTTTGTTATATAAATATCTATTAGTAAATGTTTTCTTTCTATGTATACTACTAGCTAAATTATTTAAACTTGTACTCCATTCTAAATGAATGTCCAAAACATTAACAGATAAACCACAATCACCTTTAATACATTCTAAAAAATTTGACTTAATATTAAGAACTTCTATAAACTGTGTGACACTATCATCCCTTCTACAATAAAAAACAGGTCATCCACAGTTTTTTTAAATAGTAAATCTGAAATTCAACATACAATTCACTGAGAATAATAGCTTCCCACCACCCCATTACAATATTAGCAAATGAGGGGGCTGCCTCAGACCCCATTGCTACCCTCTTAATTGGCTTATAATATTTACCATCAAAAATAAAGAAATTGTTATCAAATAATAATTCAATCAAATCACACAAAACGTTAACTCTTATATTGGTTAGATTAGTGTTTCTAATGAGAAGAAGATAGATAGAGGGAGACAGTAATGCCCAAACTGATATACTCCCTCAAACATATAATGTCTGGAAACTTCCTAACATACCTCCTCCTCCTAATAAATGCCCATGATACACAGGGATACATTTGGGTTGGGTTATGTGGCTAGGCTTATAAAAGCCCTGGTGGTCATTAGCCTAGTATATGCCTATGAACCTATAAAACAACAGATTAAACTCTACTAAGAGAGGTCTTATGTACACACAAACACATACCTGTGCAGGCACAGGGGTGGGGTAATAAAAGACATATCCCATGTTAAGTCTAATAGTAGAATATGCATATTTTATGTTGACAGTTATACCTGGGGCAGTCACTACAGGCATTGTTAATTGTTTGCATGCATGTTGGTGGGAAGGATGGAGAAATGATAAAAAGGTAAAAGTTGTGAGCTAGATAATGAGGTCTTTAGGGCATTATTGAAATGGAGAATTTAGGATAAACAAGGAAGGTAACCTATTATAAGATATTGCAGTGTTACTTTTTATTTTTTATTTTTGCTTCTCTTCCTTACTCCTGAGCATCAGCTGCTACCAGTTACTGTTTTAGTTCATTGGGTATACTAAACCGCCTTAGTCCCCCCACCAAGGATGCTGGAACAATACCATACTAACCCCATTCCATCCCATGGCAGCCTTGCAAGCTCCACAATTGCTACTTATGGAAGCAGCATGCATTCTTATACACATTTATAGCCTCCCAATCAGATAGAATACCATTTGTAACAAGGAGCTTGCTCAGCTCATTATGCTGTTATTGCAATGAGTATGGGCAGCCTTCACTACAGCCTTTCTTACTGCCTTCCCTACAGCCTTCCTAACAACAGCATAAGGGAGCCAGCATCAGTCACTTATTCCCATTATCCTCTGTTCTGTCCCTCCAGTACCCGTGATACTAGTTGAATCTGGGTCATCTCGGGTGCAATGAAGGCATCATTCCCCTGCACCGCAGGGATGGACATTGCAGTGTTATAAAATAATCATGGGCCAAAATATCAAAATAGTAACAGGTAAGAATTAAATGTTAGTTTAGGACTGCTGGGAGGGAACGAAATTTTTAATGGATAAGAATTTAATATGAAATACTGATAACAAAAGCTGATGTGAAATACATTTTGAAGGAGGAAAGAATGTGTATGGCTAAGGAATGTCTTTAGGATAGAAAAAAACTACACAACTTTTATTTTTTTGCATATGAACAAGCACATGGGATATAAACAAAGAGTAGAGTAGGATTTATTATTATTATTATTTAGGTATAAAAAGTATTAAAAAAAATAAAGAATGCTTTTTATTCAGCCACCCTAAAAAGTAAACAACAAAGAAAAAGAAAGAAAGCTTTGGAAAAGAAACAGAGACAATCTGATTTTGGGAAAGCATTTGAGGCTGGTTGTATACCTGTATGTTATTCTGAATGGATCATGAGAGTGTGTATGAGTGTGTGTGTGTGTGTGTGTGTGTGTGTGTGTGTGTGTGTGTGTGTGTGTGTGTGTGTGTGTGTGTGTGTGTGTGCTCACACGTGTGCACGCATGTCTCAGTATCTGTATGTTATTCTGAATGGATCGCGAGTGTGTTTGTGTGTGTGTGTGTGTGTGTGTGTGTGTGTGTGTGTGTGTGTGTGTGTGTGTGTGTGTGGTGTGTGTATGTGGGGGGGTGTTTACCTTATTTTGTGAAAATAATACTGAATGCCATTTTGTTGATGGTGAAAATATCAATATCAAAGCCCACTTCACTGAAGGACCAGAACTATAAAGATCTTCCCATGGTAAGTACCCACTTTCCCAAAAAGAAAGAAAGCCCAAAGAGTGCCATTCGTAACCTACTCAGGTAGATGGCTTTGCCACACACAGCCCCAATGTGGTGGGCAGTGCCCCCACACCCCCCTAACTAAATATACCAACTCTGAGATCACACTACAGTTGGGAAAATGATGAAGTTCACCATCTCACACAACAGGTTACTTACCCTGGGAAGATTTTCATAGCTGTGGTGGTTTGATGAAGTGTCTTAGTGTCAACAAAATGGGATTTTATATTATGGCACTTCGACAAAATAAGGTAGACCCATGTGCGGGCATGTCTGTAAATCTATATATTGTTCTGAATGGATTGCAAGTGTGTGTTAGTGTGTGTGTGTGTGTGTGTGTGTGTGTGTGTGTGTGTGTGTGTGTGTGTGTGTGTGTATGTGTGTGTGTGTGTGTGTGTTTGTGTGCCTTTGTGTGTCTGTCCCCAGGATTCATGAAGCTTGGCGCAAGGCCGGCGTTAGGCTTGCGCCAACCGTGTGGCGTGAAGATGGCGCAGTAGCGCCAAATGCATATTAATGAAGGTGCGCTGCCGCCACAGCCACGTGCATAGGAAAGGAGCACAAGTGCATAGAGCATGTCGAAGTGCAGCATGGAGGCGTGGAAATGTCAGCTGTCGACATAAAACCTAAAATGCTTGCATATAACAATTTGCAAGCAATAGTAATCACATCTGTCAGTGTCCGTGGATACTGAAATGTATGCAAAGCATGCAAGACAGTTCCTGCAAACACAAAATGAAGAAGCAAACACAAATGCACGGTAGGGAATAACGGTTCCCTATCCCTCGAACAAATGACATTGAAAACCGTGTGCCCGTATTCCAATGCAATGTAGATAGTTATACCAAGTGGAAGTGAAATGCTCATATGTTAACGCGCCGCCAATAGGTACGTCCAGCCCAATGGTCAGGGTCACCAGCTGACCCATATTGTGAGGGAAAGTACACAGCTGGGCAGATGTGTCCATAACAAAAAACACGATAAATGTAAATATCTAGTGACCGTATGACCGAATTATATCCCACAATGCATGTAATAGTCACATATAATAGTTATGTCCGTATTTAACATACCATATGTGACAGGAAATAGAATAAGCATGTAAACGAAACAGAAGGAGCATATACTGCTCAGACAAGCTCCACGTGGGTTTACAGAGTGGTCCTAGCAGCAAGGAACTTGAAAAAGCGACTACCTTCTGGATTTAAGTATATTGCTTTTTTTTCACTGGAAATAGCTTCTGTTGCTTACTTTAAACTAGCCTGAACTGTTTTTTTTTCTGATTACTGCATTTATTTTTAAATCTGCACTTAAAGTTACATTTAGTCAAACTTAATTGAAAGTTTGCTTATTTGTTTGTTTAATTTAACTGTGGAGGCTGCCCACTACAGTGTGCTAGCCTGTGTAACTAATTTATCACTGTCTCTGCATTTTCTGTGTATTTCTACAAAAAAACAAAAAAATAATCCTTGTTTTCCCACCTTTCTCGACTAGTTTAGACCAGTATACAGGCATTGCTGTATTCTGGGCTGTGGTGTAGTTCCTGTGTTGTCCATTACCTTACTTGGATAGAAGGAAGTTTCTTTGCTCACCAGTGGGAGTGGGGAGCCTTGAGCAGCCTACCTGTCCTTGGGGGAAGTGACCTCAGCACAAGAAGCTGTAGTAATTGGTTGTTTGGGACCATTCCTAGCTCTTTTGCAGTTCACTGCTTAAAATCCACCTCTGGGTGTTTTCTTCTGGCTATACTGCTCAGACAAGCTCCACGTGGGTTTACAGAGTGGTCCTAGCAGCAAGGAACTCGAAAAAGCGACTACCTTCTGGATTTAAGTATATTTGCTTTTTTTCACTGGAAATAGCTTCTGTTGCTTACTTTAAACTAGCCTGAACTGTTTTTTTTCTGATTACTGCATTTATTTTTTAAATCTGCACTTAAAGTTACATTTAGTCGAACTTAATCGAAAGTTTGCTTGTTTGTTTGTTTAATTTAACTGTGGAGGCTGCCCACTAAAGTGTGCTAGCTTGTGTAACTAATTTATCACTGTCTCTGCATTTTCTGTGTATTTCTACAAAAAAAAACAAAAAATAATCCTTGTTTTCCCGCCTTTCTCGACTAGTTTAGACCAGTATACAGGCATTGCTGTATTCTGGGCTGTGGTGTAGTTCCTGTGTTGTCCATTACCTTACTTGGATAGAAGGAAGTTTCTTTGCTCACCAGTGGGAGTGGGGAGCCTTGAGCAGCCTACCTGTCCTTGGGGGAAGTGACCTCAGCACAAGAAGCTGTAAGTAATTGGTTGTTTGGGACCATTCCTAGCTCTTTTGTAGTTCACTGCTTAAAATCTGCCTCTGAGCGTTTTTTTCTGGCTATACTGCTCAGACAAGCTCCACGTGGGTTTACAGAGTGGTCCTAGCAGCAAGGAACTCGAAAAAGCGACTACCATCTGGATTTAAGTATATTTGCTTTTTTTCCACTGGAAATAGCTTCTGTTGCTTACTTTAAACTAGCCTGAACTGTTTTTTTTCTGATTACTGCATTTATTTTTAAATCAGCACTTAAAGTTACATTTAGTCGAACTTAATCGAAAGTTTGCTTGTTTGTTTGTTTAATTTAACTGTGGAGGCTGCCCACTAAAGTGTGCTAGCCTGTGTAACTAATTTATCACTGTCTCTGCATTTTCTGTGTATTTCTACAAAAAACAAAAACAAAAAATAATCCTTGTTTTCCCGCCTTTCTCGACTAGTTTAGACCAGTATACAGGCATTGCTGTATTCTGGGCTGTGGTGTAGTTCCTGTGTTGTCCATTACCTTACTTGGATAGAAAGAAGTTTCTTTGCTCACCAGTGGGAGTGGGGAGCCTTGAGCAGCCTACCTGTCCTTGGGGAAGTGACCTCAGCATAAGAAGCTGTAGTAATTGGTTGTTTGGGACCATTCCTAGCTCTTTTGTAGTTCACTGCTTAAAATCCACCTTTGCACGGCTTTGCGCGGTCATGCGCATAGCGCAGCGACGGTTAAACAAGGTTAAACTTTTTCTGGCTCCGCCAAGTCTGCTCTTCAATTTTTCCCTTAGAACTGTTCTACTTGCAATCTAAACAGCCTATACTCTATCTGAAAAGCTCAGCACTTGCTCCTAAAGCATTTTTATACAGGTAAAGCACTCTTAAACAAAAGAAAGTACTTCATTCACCTAAATTCTGTTGAGTACACATCTCCCTATAGGTCCTTTCTGACTCAGTTACACAGCAATCTTTTTCACTATTTCTAGCATGTCGAAGGGTCAGTTGCTGGCATCCTCTCCTGTTCAGCTGGTGAATCTGGGAATCTTGAGGCAATGTTACAATTTCCTCATGTACACAGACAACCCTCTCCTCCTCCCAACAAATACAAATATATGCGAGAGATGCAACTATATAGCCAAACTGGAGGCTGAGCTCTCTCAATTCAGAACTGGCAAGACCAGTCAGGAGGAGAAGGTAACCACGCACACCACAAACCCAGTCTCACATAGAACAATCACAACAGCAAACCAAACACATAAACACACAAAAACATACTGAGGCTGATTAAAAATCTACCAAAACAACAGAGGCCTCCAAAGCAGACACCAAGCAGCCACCACCTCAAGACATAGCACATGCAACACATAGTTCACAAAGTCAGTGTGCTAAACAGTCACAGCCCTTAAGGCCAAACAACATGCCAGACAAACTTGTAATAGGTGACTCCATAGTCAGACACACTGACGTCCCGCTCACCAGACTGAACAAGGAAAAGGTCACAGTAAGCTGCCTGTCGGGAGCTAGAATCTGCCACATAACACAAGCACTCAGGTCACTCCACAGCAAGTACAAATATGACTCAGTCATTGTACATGCCGGTGTGAACGACCTGAGACGTACCTCCCTGGACTACATGAAAAGAGACATAGAGGAGCTCTTTGATTATGTAGCCCAGGCCGGTATGACCCTGACCCTGAGCAGCATCTTACCCTCACCAAGAATGATGCCACAGTACAAAGACAAAATGATCAGTTTTAACAACTGGCTTAATTACTGGTGTCATTCTAAGGGGATCCAATGTCTGTCTGCTTGGGATGACATGCTTGACAAGCCACACTGCTTCACAAGGGATGGCTTGCACCTGTCACCGCTGGGCTTCCGGATATTGGCCAAGGCTCTTGCCACCCCCATAGTGCCTTTTTTAGGCAAGGCTCAAATGACAAACCTACCTCCCTAGAAAACACAAGTGGAAAAAAACTAAGGGTAATGCTGCTCAATGCCAGAAGTCAAAACCTCAAGATGCACGCCCTCGAAGCCCTCCTCAGTATGGAGAACATCGATGTCTGTACAGTGACTGAAACCTGGTTCAAGGCTCCTGAGAGCACCCCAGCACTATCAGGTTTTACCTCATATCATGCTTTCCGGCCCCAAAACTTGGACCGAACCACAAAAGGAGGGGGAGTATCCATTTTCATCAAAGATACCCACACCTCCAGGTTAGTGGCAATGCACGAAGCAGCGGAGACTATCCAGGTGCAACTAACCATAAGCAAAACTGCCTTACAGTTTTTAGCATGCTACAGACCACCCTCTCAAACTCAGGAACCCCACACAGCCTTCCTGAAGACTTTGGAGAGTATGAATGTCTCTCCAAATACCATCATTTTGGGAGACTTCAACTACCCAAACATAGACTGGGAACATTACTCAGGCCCCAACACCCTAGCCCAAAGGTTCCTAGAATTCATAAACTCAAATGCAATGGAACAACTAGTCACCATTCCCACAAGAGGAGACAATATACTAGACCTGATCATCACAAACATGGGGACAAAATGCTCCACACCGGAAGTATATCCCTCTTTGGTAAGATCAGACCATAAATTAATCTCACTGGAAATCCACATCCCGCCCCACCCCCTGCACAAAGACCACAGTGAAGAACTTCTCAAAAGCAAACTTCACACTTCTTAAGACTGAAGTGGTATCCTTCAAGGCCCCTGGGCCAGTGGAAACCACAACCCACACTGCTGAATCCTTTGCAAATGCCTTCTATGGGCACCTTCAAGAATGCATGGATCATGCAATCCCAAATAAAACCAAGACCCATTCCGCCAAAGGCAGGCGCCCAGTCTGGTGGACCCCAGCCATAAACAAACTTTACAACAGGAGGAGGAAGCTACTACATGACAGAGCAAAATCCCTAAAAGGGAAGGCGTCTCTGATCAGTACTAGCAAAAAACTACGATCACTCATAAAATCATCCAAGGCCAACTTTGAGAGAAAAATCACAAAAGACACAAAAGACAATCACAAGGCCTTCTTTAGCTATGTTAGAAACCTGGGTGGAAACTCCCAGATATGCTCAGAGTTAGTCCAAAATGACACAAAATACACTGAACCCACTGGCATTGCCAACATTCTGGGAGACAGGTTCAATGCAAATTTCTCCTCCCCCTCCCCCCCAAAAGGAGAAATAACTATCCCAGCAGAGTGTAGCCTCCCTAACATCTCAGATGCCCAGGTGAGAGCAGCCCTCTCTAAAGCTAAAAACACAGCATCAATGGGACCGGATGGTGTCCTGGGCTGTGTGCTACATGAACTCCAAGAGGAACTAAACCCACACATAAGGCTGCTGTTTAATCTTAGCCTTACTACAGGATATGTACCAAAAGAGTGGCGTACGGCAACAGTGGTCCCACTTCACAAAGGCGGTGCTTCTATGGACCCTGGAAATTACCGCCCCATAAGCTTGACGAGCCTGGTCTGCAAAGCTATGGAGAGGATCATTATGGAACTCATAAACAAAGACATTGGGGACCTACAGACATTGGATCCTACCCAATTTGGCTTTGTCAAGGGCAGATCCTGCCTTTTGAACTTGGTCGACTTTTTTGAAACAGTCACTAAGGCCATTGATGAGGGTAAGGCAGTTCACACAGCCTACCTTGACCTTGCAAAAGCCTTTGACACAATACCCCACTCGGGCATCATAGACAAACTCACCAGCTTAAATGTAAACCCATATGTCACAAGATGGGTTGCAAACTGGCTCAAGGACAGAACCTACAGGGTCAGAGTTGCTGGAGCCATGTCAGACTCTAAGCCAGTCACAAGCGGTGTCCCACAGGGCTCAGTCCTGGGACCCCTCTTGTTCGGCATTTATTTTTCCGAGGTACAGGCAAACATAGGAGGATTGTGGCTGACAAAGTTCGCAGATGACTGCAAACTGGGCGCCATAATTGATACTCCAGCAGACACAAACATCCTTCAGAGAGGCCTCATAGAAATGGATAATTGGTGCCAGAGCCATGGCCTTAAGCTGAATGCCAAAAAAGTATAGTCATACCCTTTGGGAAAAACAAGGTACCGACAAATTACCACATAGGCGGTAATCCATTAAAACGGAAGAGGTAATCAGGGACCTAGGGACCCAGGTTGACAGTAACCTCTCATTTGACACTCACATTGCCAAAGTGGTTAGGAAGACCTTCTATATTGCCCACCTTATCATGAAGGGTTTCACATCTAGATCAAGAGAGGTCATTGTGCCCCTGTACTCTTCTCTTATCAGGCCAATGATTGAGTACAATGCCCCATTTGGGATGTATCTCACCCGACACCTGCAGCAGTTGGAAAGACCCCAAAAGTTCCTCACCAAGAGGATAAAGGGTCTTAAACATATGTCATATGCTGCCCGACTGAAAAAACTCCAGCTCTATTCAGTCGCATACCGCCTACTCAGAGGTGATCTGTGCCTGACGTACAAGGCCATGTCCAATCCTGAATTAATGGACATGCTCCATCTCAGAAAATCCAAATCCATCAGAGCCACGAGAACAAGTGACTTAAACCTCAACACAGAAATAAATAGGACGTGCTGGAGGGGCAGATTCATAACCCAGAGGCTCCCTACACTCTGGAACAGAATCCCAGTCCATGTTAGGCAGAGCCCCTCACTGACTCTATTCAAGAGAAATCTCGACGAGTGGATGGGAGATTGTAGGTTTACCCCGGGGGTCATCTCTGTGTCACTACTAGACAGAGGCATAGTAAACTAAACCCTAAAAGGGCGTAGTATTCTCATCCTAAGGGGTGGTGAAAGCCACATACACTCTGGCTAGGCTTATAAATGCCTTAGGGCAGATAGCCTAGTACGAACTTATGAACCTATTAACTGCTACAACAATAAGGCAATATGTAGGCCAAAAGGAACAGTATTATCCATAGCATTGACTGTGAGTACGTGTTGTCCAGTACAATCGGATATGTGTCCGGAATATATCCCATCCTGGACATAGGAAAAGGTGGCATCCTACCAATGATTAGAACAGTCGGCCAAAATCCGCACATCTGCGGTCCAAGCCGTACTTGTCAGGATGCGTCACAGTTGAACGGGTATTACCCGGGTATACCAACCATGTCATGAAAGTTAAGTATGGGTGTGTACCTATGTGCATGAGGTATAGCATGTGGAAGTTAAAACATGGCAGGGTAGTCCACACAACCATACAGGTACCTGACATATGTAGGGTATGCAATGTGTTACCTTGACCGTGTCATGGGCCATCAACCAAAGCAGTGATGGATGGAGTGTCAGGAATATGTGTGTGGGGGATGGGTAATGGTATAATCCTCAAAGGCGAGACTGTGTCGTATGCAGAATAGGTGAACTGGAGGTGTATGAGAGAGCAGCGGGTGAAGCAGAAAGAAACACAAAAACATGTATACACATCTGCAATACAGCCAGACAGGCCATACTGTAGAACACAACCCTACAAAGATATGAATATTAAAATATGCGATACAAATGTACAGAAATGTCACCGGCACATACCAACAGATTGGTCCTGATGGAACTGGCCATATCAAATGCAACACACCTGGATGCATAATGGACTACCCAGCATCCCCTCCAGAGCACACAACCCGCCCCCATACCTGAACATCCACCAAATCCAGCCATACTTGGCCTACTAGTTTGGCGCAGCCACATCTACACATAGTGACCACTATGCATATGTAGTAGGTAGTGTCACCCTAGGCAGTTTCAGGATTGCAAACTATGTATCCCTTGCATATAAAACCCCCAGCACATTTTCGTAACACCAGAAGAATGGTCGGTATCGGTCTTGTTATCGGTCTTGTTAAATTTTTGGATATCCCTCATGGGATAAGTAACCTGTGTAAACATTAGAATGGGTGTCAAGACACAATGTCCAGTCCTGTAGACATCTGGACACAAGTCGGAATGTGCAGTAGTGGTGTACAAGTCTGTCCAGCCCGAGATGGTCATGCAGAACCTACTACCCAGGATCAAACACCTGCCCGTGATGCACGTGTCCCGACACAAATAAGCGAGAGAATATATTGCACACATTCGCATAGTGGCACATGGAATAAGGGTGATGAAGGCACTGACAAAAACAAGATACCCTCTGATCCACTGTGTGAGGGACAATTACTGTGTGGGTAGGTGTGACCTGACCAACAATGATACAATGCCAAATGTCCTGTGATTACAGGAAATAACTATGTACCATACTGCATGTAACAGTTGTCTAAAGCGGTCACGTCAGGATAGAATAAACGTAAGTTGTACAAGAAACAGGCAAACAACTAAAGTGCTAAAGGTATAGGCTCACAGCTAGGAACTAATGAATGTTCTAAACCTGCACTGACCGTGGCTATGTTTTGGCCTAAACAATCTGGTGTCCCCAGTAGGGTTACCACCTGTCCCACTTTGCGAAGAACAGTCCCTCCTTGGGCAGTTGTGTAATGACCAAAAATATTAAAAATGGCAAATGTCTTGAGATTGTAGGACATAATTATGTCCCATATGCTATGTAATAGTTGCATAAAATAATTATTTCTGTATCTAAAATACCTAAATGTTACAAGAAACAGAATAAGCAACTAAACTGCTACAAGAATAAGCTTTTATTTAGGCAAGAAAGCAAAGTTCTATCCTTTGTACTGACCGTGGGTATGTGTCGGCCTGTAAAATCTGATGTGTGTTCTGAAAATGTCCCACTTTGGCCATTTGAAAAGGTGGCAACCCTAGTCCCCAGAATATATCCCAACCTGTACATATGACAATGTCAACGCTACCAATGGTCAGAGCATTCGCACAATAACTGGCCAGCCTCTTAACCACTCACAAAGCCAGTGACCTTTGGAGGAAAGGTGATGAATGAGAATGACTACTTACAACAATGAAGAGTAATAGACGCATTTAACTGCAGAAAAGTAGTAGTATTACGAATCTGTCAACACGTTTCAAGTTAATAGTACTAATATGGTAGAAGTGTCCGTGATTGTCCCTGAGTTGTCATAGTCTTGTCCCTGTCACTGTAAAAACAAGTCCCCGAGTATCACAGAGGTCCGTAGACATAAGTACACCAACCAACTGTCACATCTGTTGACAGGACTGTTGCATACCTGTAGTGAATTTATAACTGATGTCCCGAATAATATTCATTGTATCTATAAATGAATGAAATAGTCAAATGGGAAGGGAAACATGTGGAAACCCCCCCACCCTGCATTATTTAGTGGAACCACTGCCCGCCCTAAATTATGTAGCGCTGACCTAATAATGTGGTCAGAGGTGCCCAAACACCTGCGTCTGTAAACACAGGTAGAATGTTAAAATCTGGACTAACTCTGTCCATGTGCAACGTCTGATATTTGAACAGTGCCAGGGCAGTTCTAGTCACCAGTCAGACGAGCCTAAACCCGGACCAGCACATGAACACCCTGATAATCAAACATGTGTATGTGCGAGGACTATAAGCGTAGGAGTTCTGAATATCCTTGGCGTGAGTAGACATGCAGCACGGGTCCTGAGCAGTAGGAAACAGGGAATGTCGTAAGTGTAGTACTGCGGTTTTCCCAGCAGGAGCATGGATGTCTGCTGTGTAAGGGAAGCGGTGAGGCATATGTCAGAGTAGCTATGAACCATGGGTATACATATAAATGAGC
>NC_056725.1:105664568-105692068 GCF_019279795.1 Protopterus annectens
AGAACTGCCCTATTCACATGTTGGTAGCAGTACCCTGCGCACATAGCTCATGTGAATTAACAATAGACCATGGCATATGTACAGACAATAGACCACACACACACACCATACAGCGCAGTCATCCAACAGTATAGCAATGTACTGGCAGATATGTCTGGACCACTGGTGTATGCATACCTGGCCGTCCTGTGTTTCAGTGTGTGAGCATGTCCAGTATGACTGTTACACATGATGTCGACCAACATTACCGTCATACCATCATGTGTGTGAGCATGCCAAGTATGGTCAACTGTATCGCATGTGTCACATGTCCAGATAGTTAGTACTGTGTTGCTGACCCCTCCGTTCTACACAGACAGGTGTCATGCTGTGTCTGCAGGGTAGCTAATGGTCATGTGGCATTGACAGTTGCTACATGTCTACATAGTGTGGGGGGACATCCAACTGCAACCACAGTCCTACACAGCACCGTGGGTGGTGCACATGACTCTCACATGTGTAGGTTGGACGGGGGGGCACAGCTGACAGTTGTACACATCTGCCGCTACTGTACTGGTATGCCAGGTACTCCATGTCAGTGTGTGGACCTACCTAAATTGCTGGTTGGAGGGATACCAGTGTACTTCAGTTCCCAGCTTTAAATATCAGCACAGTGGTGTTGGAAGTCCTAGCTTACACAACCTACATCAAACTGCCTGGCCTGCTGTAGTCTGTGTGTGTCTTGGGGGGTTGGGGTCATACATTGGGCATATCCATAGGCCATTGTATATCATTTGTCTGTATTGGTCCACATCTGTCCAGCTGCATGGAACGTGTGTGGGCTGTAAGGACACACATAATGGTCAGCCCATAATCTGCAGTGGGCTAGGACATCCTGTGTACTACTGGCTACCATTGTGACCCCCATATGTGCTACAGAGGTCATGGTGCCACTATGGATGTGTACTGTCTGCTGCCCTAACATTCGGCCACCACAGTCACTTGTATGCTCACATACATACCATAGCAATGGGTAAATACACATTGTAATACAACTGCCAATTGTTAGGTCAATAGATGTACCCTGGGTGTGTTCTGGACCTAAGGACAGTGCTGGATGGCTGCCTATGTCAGATGCACAAAGTGCACCTCCTATACATGGCCGAGCACAGGTAGTGTCATGTTTGGCATCCATTGTACTGTGTGCGGGTCAGAGAGGGGAAATCAGTGGGTACCTACTGTGTCAGTGCATATGCCTTGTGTTGCCTCTTTGCTAAGGGCAGGTCATACTGTGCACGGGCTTTTGCCGACTGTGCCCTGCTCAGGTCGTTCCTTTGCCAAGTCGCACTGTGCCTGTACAGGCCTTGGCAGTGGTGTTGAGCTGTGTGGCCCTGCCCCATACTGTTCCTGCTGCAACTGTTACTGCAGGATAAGATTGTGAAGTATAGCAAATACCATAACAACTAGTATGCATGTAGCTAGTGAATACTGCAGGGCTCCACCGGATGTGTCCGGATACCAGAACCATGAACTGAGCATCCCAAACACATGCACAATTATATGTCTTGCCTGTGCATCCACCTCATTATGGTGTGAGTGTTCAGGTGTGTGTGCATTGCTGATGGGTGTCATCAGCCATGACACCAGTGTTTATCCAGCATCCCCCACTAGGAGACTGTAGGGGATGTCCATATTGGCATTGGTGTGGTACAGCTGTGTCAGAAGCCATATATCAGAATCATCATAGCTTCCAGGGCAGACAGCACACACATTCAGTCTCATGCCCTGGCCCTCGCATATGGCCTAGCTGTTGGAGGGCATGACCCTGCACTTACTGTAGGCCCTACCCCACTCACTGGGTGGTGCTTCAATGTGTATGTGTGTGCAGGCTATAGCACCCAGTACCCCAGGGTAGTCATCCATGTGGTTGAACTGATGCATATTGCTGGTCTACTAATCACGTGTGTTGAGGACATGTACGTGCTCACTGGCATGTGTTGACATGGCATCTGTGAACTGGTGCAATACTCTGGATGCAGATGCCTGTGAGATACCCATGATATCCCCAGTTGTGCTGTGTGAGGTACCTGTGGCTAGTACACCTAGGCCAACACATACCGTGGTATCCACTGTGATGGGTTTCCCTCGGCCTGTTTGATGTGTCAGGTGTGGCAGACACAAGTCAACAAGTCGGTGTAGGTGGTCTCTGTCCACCCCATAGTGCTCCACCATCCCCAGCCCATGTAGCCCCTGGTAAGTCACCCTGGGTCTATAAAGTGTTATGTCACCCCAGTAAGGGATGTTTGGCAGCATATACCTCCTCACTGCCTGAGCCTCCTGCACATGTTGGTATATGTTGCCTGCTGCAGCCCTTCTGGTTGGACTGTGTCGTGAAATGTCCCCGCAGGAATACACAGATGGTGTAGAAGAGTGCGGAAGAAACCTGTGTGTATGCTGCTTGCTCACATTACCGTACTGTTCAGGTGTGGGCTGGCCATGTCATCTGCTGATTGTGCTGATCAACACCTGTTTGTGCAGCCTGTACACCCTGACTACCCCACCACTGCTGTCATGCCTCCCAATGTCCCCAGGCAGGTATAAACACATCCCTAGCTTAGGCGTGCTAAGGCAGGAGCACTCCCGAGGCACAGTTCTGCAATGTACGTACAGTATGACTGACCCCCCTCCCATGCTGTCAACTATATTCGAGCCCTGCACCCGGCTGACTGCACACATACACTCCAGGGACCTGCATCACACCCTGGTGATTAATGGGATACACTATTGTCAACCTCATCTGCATAGTATAGTCTTCTAATGAATAGTTATATGACCCATACCGAACCTCCAAATTAATAACCACTGCTCAGTGTCATTCAGATCCGTACACAACTGGCAACAGGTGCCTTACTATCACCATATTCGATGTCCCATGGTCTTCCCAGCAACAAAATAACCGGTGTCTACATGACTACAACCCGTGACCCTGCACCCTACAGATGATGTGCATTACCACTACGCCATGGCAGATATACATAGATCCCATGTTATCACATACAGATCATCTGGCACAAACATTCAATAGTGCTGATGTCCCCAGACATATATGTTCACATCTATGTCGATCTCTCTATATCTACATATATCATATATATATTATTTGTATACATATATACCTGGATATATATATATATATATATATATATATATATATATATATATATATATATATATATATATATATATATATATATATATATATACATACACACATATACATGTACACACATATGTAGATATTGCATTTATATCACAACAGCAGACCACATGACAGCAAAGCATTAGACAGGAATGAAAAGGAAACTACATGTGCCACCTGCATCATGTAGTGTTGTTACTATCAAGGCACGTGTGTTATGTTGTGTCACATGGGTCAGACCGTATCAAGGGTAAGAGTAGGGCTGCTGACATTTACTCACCAGACCTATTGGCAAATATATGTGTTGACAACCCAGTATCTTGGCAGAATATGTGGGCTGTGGACACTATATAGGTCAGCAACAAAACACACTGAACACATCCCGCAGCTAGCCACCCACAGATACCAACACATACGGTATAACTGCCAAACGCACACACCTGCCATGCCTTGGAATCGAGCACCTACCTGTCTAGTCTACCACACTACAGCATTTTGTAGTAACAGAACGCGCTACTGAGTTTCGGCATCACCACACTCCCACAGGCATACTTCTAGGTGGATGACATCAGCAAAGGCAAAGACGGCAATAGGGAATGTATGGGGAGTGAGCAGTCTAAAAGCATTACTCTGTCCCCAAGCAGCTGGAAACACACACACTTGGCAGGGCTGGGAGTCAAGCATACACTTAATTACCTTATCACACTACAGCATTACGCAGTTACAGAACGCGCTACCGAGATTACTGGAACACAGCACTCCCAGAGGCATACTTCTAGGTGGATGACATCATCTGCAAAGGCAAAGATGGCGATAGGGAATGTATGGGGAGTGAGCCATCTAAAAGCATTACTCTGTCCCTAGGCAGCTGGAAACACACGCACACAGTTCACAGGGCTGGGAGTCGAACATACACCTAACTACCTTATCACACTACACCATTACGCAGTTACAGAATGCACTACCAAAATTACTGGAACACAGCACTCCCAGAGGCATACTTCTAGGTGGATGACAACATCCGCAAAGGCAAAGACACCGATAGGGAATGTATGGGGAGTGAGCCATCTAAAAGAATTACTCTGTCCCTAGGTAGCTGGAAACACACACACACGCATACAGTTGGCAGGACTGGGAGTCGAACATACACCTAACTACCTTATCACACTACACCATTACGCAGTTACAGAACGCACTACCGAGATTACTGGAACATAGCACTCTCAGAGGCATACCTCTAGGTGGATGACATCATCCGCAAAGGCAAAGACACCGATAGGGAATGTATAGAGAGTGAGCAGTCTAAAAGCATATTACTGTCCCAAGGTAGACATAGACAAACACACGGCAGTGGTGTGAGTGGGACAACCGCCTATCTACGGAGCACTATTACAACACTACATAGATACGACACGCGCCACAGACAGTACACCCTTCAAGACAGTCAACCAGTGTGTTCAATGTAGGAATCCATCCTGATGTGGGGTATGGACATCTGTTGCCTGGATGACTAACATCACTATACAGGATTTCAATGGTCATGCCCATACACAGAGGCACATAACCGACACAAGGTGTCACTGGGCATGCTCACTCACTTAGTAGCACACGTCCGTTTGGAATGTACTGTGTGTCCAACTACACAACGGCGTACTGGGCATGCTCACACAGTAGTAATGAAGGGCTGTCTTGCATGAACAAGGATTCTAAACACGGAAGGGCACAGTTTGGAATGTACTGTGTGTCCATCTACACAACGGCATACTGGGCATGCTCACACACTTAGTAGTAGTGAAGGGCTGTCTTGCATGCACACGGATTCTAAACAGGGAAGGGCACAGTTTGGTGTTAGTGTCCCCACATACATGAAGGCCACTCACTTGTACTGACCCGTACACACTCAAGAGCCATCACAGATGTCTCAGGTGCAGATCACAGTGGTAAATGCCGCATTCTACTATGTAGCCCTCAGACATCACCATGTCCTTGGACCAGCAACACACATCCATACATTACTACAACACCATGTGACTCATGACCAGTGGACTGTACATAGGTCTACAGCAACTGTGCAGACTACACATGTACTGACAGGGTTCCATCATGTGTTATGCAATGCAATGATACCACTGTTCATAACCAGGTTGGCTCTACACATAACAGGGGCCCTGGGTCTTACACAGCTGTAACAGATGACTGTCGCTGTACACCAAAGAACTCTCATGTTTGGATATGATATACATGTAATCGCAGTGGATATGTACATGGCCCACACACACACAACACATATGTACATAGCATAGCTTTTGCTGTCCTCCTTGCAGACAAGTGGCTACAGCATTCACACGCATGCACATGGAAGGTAGGTCCATGGCTGTTGAATGTTAACAGTACATAAGATAGCAATTATTCCCTCTGTACTAGTTACCCATGACAACCATCATATCATACAACAGTCCATGTGTTATGTATGTCATCACACATGTCCACCAATTGCAATGCATACAAACATGGCTACATGACAGGAATGTAGGACCAACACACATGTACATGTAGTGGTGTGCATGCAGCTACCATGCATGTGCAATAGCTGATATATGTCATTCATTTGTGCCTAACTACAACATGCAGTTGCAATGCAGCCCCATCATTGACACCTGTATATGGTGAAATACTGACAGTACGGTAGGATGTACATCAGGTATGTATGGATGTGTGTACATAAAGTGGTGATCCACCTTTGCAGATGGATGTTTGCTGAAGACAGTTCACAGGTGTGTCACAAGCCGTCTTACCATTACATGTGCAAACAGTACGCTATGTTACTGTTATGTGAAGGTGAAGACATACAACCTACACAGCGGTCAGGGTGTTAATGACTGTAAATCACTTGACACCTGTAACACTTACATCCTCCCATGTGCATATAGCAGCACAATTGCCGAAGGTAGCATTGATACACATAATGCGGCCAATACTGCTGCATGTCTGTCAAGACGTATCATCATATAGCAGGTGTATGATTCACAGTACTGCCATGTGTGTTTGCTCGTGTGACCATATATGCCATGTATGGTGGGGAATACATTGCAATTGTTACATACCCCTGCACACTGTTGTAGAGATCTGTACATACTGCTGTGTAGAAAGCAGGACATAGGCAGGGGTGGTGTGTGTATCACACACATGTCAGCTATCTGTATGTGAATGACATTTGTGGACTCCACAGTGTGTGTGCGTGTATGTATGTATGGCTGTCTGGTGCATGGAGTGAGGGTGTATGCTACCATACAGAACAGACAGGACCCTTAACCCCTCATGGTAATGCAGTCTACTACTCTGTTGATGCCATCGGTCTCAGCCTTACTGGCTACCTGTACATATTCATTCTCTGTGTCGCGTTGTGTGGGTGCAGAGTACTGTGAGGGTGATTACCTCATAGGCAGGGGTCCTCACCTCAACACTATCGAGTGTGCATTATAGTGTTGCTGACCCTGTGAGTGTGTGCATATTACTGTGTGTTTCTGTGTATGTCTGTGTGTGTTCTCATCATGTAATGTGACAGTGTATTACTGCTACACAGTGAGGCCTCATGCTATCAAGTGGCCTCTAACATTATCATCGGCCAGACCACTGTGTAAACCCCCCGCACCATGTCACCATACCTGTGATGTGACCTGGTATGGATGTCACATCTCTAGCCACTGTAGCCTATTAAACAGCCCACATGCTTCTGGACCAGTAGGTGTGTGGACATCTGTGGAATGGTAGCCTAACAGTGAGGATGAGGCTACGTATAGCATGCTGGTATTGCCATACATGCCTGTGAGTACTCCACATTTACACGTGAAACTGCAAACACTGCTACGTATTGGCACATGCAACTAGACCATAAGGAGGGAAGCAGGGCATCATTACCAACATGCTGTTACTGTTGTTACCAAGACACATACTGTGAACATATAACAATGCATTATAAACCTGCACTACATGGTATGTCTGGTGCGTGTCAACAGTACACAACAAATGTAATATACACTTATCTCACTATTCTGTTCACCCTGTGCATCAGACCATATGAGCATGTCCCTGCACCGATGGTGTGGATGACAGGGATGCAGCACAGGCATCATCATATGCACAGGGTGATAATGTTTTCCAGGGGCATAGGCTGCACCAGTGGATGACATCATGTGTGTGGGTTAGGGCCGGTGATCTGATTGGACATGTGTGGTCGTTATGCATGTGGGTGTTGCGGTGCCCTACAGATGTTTCTGTTGTGTGCATGTATGTGTGCACACAGTTCTGCCTTGTGTCCGGCCTACACAGGGGTATTATTGACAGCTCCAGATTGTACAGACCAGGATGTACAGCTCACTGTGTCCGGCCATGGCCACGTGACCTGTGCCTGCCAGGGGTTGCACGGGCACTACCAGGTGGAGGTACAGATTGGCTACTGTCCGATGACACATGTCTACTGGAACCGTGTCCCTGCTGGGAACGTCTAGGGCCATGTCCACGTGGCCTGCTCTGTCCTGGTGTGGACAGCGCAGCACCAGCTGCACTGCTACTGCTACCGGCACAATGGGAGCGGGCATGTGAGGTTGCTTGTTCACGTTGACCTGCACTAGGTGGTGTAGCTGGCCTACGTCCATGTGGCGTACGCCTCACTCCTACCAGATGTTCCAGCACAGACAGCTCACGTTCATGGATTGCCATGCCACAGTCAAGGATTCCAACCATGTCACCCAATCGCCTGTCCAGTACATCAGCAATCTGCTGTTGAGCATTTGCCAATGTCTGGATGTTGTCGTTTAGAGTATGGATAGCAGCCGTCTGTAGCCTCTGCCCTTCTCTGTTCTGCCATTCAGCACGTGCCTGTGCCACCATTACAGTCTGGAACATGCGTCTGGTGATACCAGTTGCTGTGCTCTGTCCTGCAGGTGCATGTCTGCCAGAGGTCCATCTACGAGCAGCACTGGCCACATTCCTGTGTGGCACATCTGCAGTCATTACACTGACACCATGGTGTGGAGACACATCTTCTGTAGCCACCACACATTCCTGTTCCAAGCTAACACACGTTGACTGTCCTTCCTCTATGGCCACTGGTGATGGGGTATGTGTTGGCATGAGAACTGTGTGCGGGGAAGAGGGGGACATAGCTGAGATGGCAACCATTGGCACAGATTCAGCCCCTGACAACCCTGCCTGTACCTCATGCATATGTTCATCACTGCTAGTATCTGTGGGGACACTATCATCAGATGGACAGCAGGAGGGTAACGCACCTACACCACCTGTGAATGCAAAGAAAGACTCTACATTACAATAGCCACACACAGACACAGAGACACACACAGACACAGACACACACAGACACAGAGACCCAGAGACACACAGACACACACAGACACACACAGACACATGCAGACACACAGACACACAGGCACACACAGACACACAGACACACACACACACACAGACACACAGACACACCATGCATGTGATTTGACAGACGGCATGCAGCATGCATGTGATACAGCAGAGGGCATGCAGCTCAGACATTAATAGTGGTAGTTAGCATACCTCCCTGGGTTGCACACAACAGCAAGCAGGTGTCATATCAGTAGCCATGCAGTTCACACAATCATGGTAGTAAGCATGCATCCCTGTGATACACCATGTGGACCAGCACAGGTTAACAGTACACATGGCTGAAGTGACCTTGACATTGACATGTAATCTGCTGACGTGTGTATTGACATGCATACATGTCTGCCACAATGGTGTCTTGACACATGTACAGCATTGTAATGGGTATCACATTGCAGTGTTGTCTGTAGGCCCTACAAATAGAATGCACTTTTAGCAAATGTGCATGAACATTGAAGGGTAGTGTGAGGCATCTACATTGCTATACAGTGTGAAGTACAGACACTGTGCCATTGCATGGCATCATGAGGCGTCTATATTGCTATACAGTGTGTAATATGCACACAGTGCATAGCCATAACTGCGTGCATACACATTACATAACTGTGGATTGTGACCCACGTTGCTGAGGTTTATACACACCAAACCATGCTGTGTCATGTGACAGGTCACTGGAAGACCTACGGATGACACCCCTGCACAACTACTACAAAGTCTTAGCTGCCTGGCAACCATGTCCACATATGGCAGACTTGTCAATACACCATGTCCCACATGACATTAATGTACCACACACACGAGGTGCACAGTTGACAGTGATGTCCTACAGCAGCAAGGGAAATGTACAGTATCTGTGGCCTGATGTGGTGTCAATGTATGTGGAAGCTGTGCAGGTGACTACTGTCATGCTATGACACAGTCGTGATGTTCACCACATCTTATATGATCGACTTAAATGACATCTCCACAAGCTGTGCACAGCCTTTTAGGATGTCCAGTGTTCCACATCAACTATATAATCAGTCAACTAAGGTTATAGTTGGACCATGTGTGGACAATGTGCAACAGGGTGTATACACATCACATCTACTGTGTGGCTACATGTCTCTGGCCATCCTCCATGGCCATGTGTGAACATGTGTTGGCCAAATGTTTGTGATGGCTATCTATCTCACATGTCTGTGTTGTTCCATATGACATACACCCATAGATGTCAGATATGTCACTGTCCACAGGGTTATGCAGACAAAGAGTTGTATGTTTGGTATGTGGGGTATGTATTATGGGATAGTGAGACAATATTGCAGCCAGAACACTACATTTGTGGGACATGTCAGATGGCACATCACAATGTGTGCACCCATTGCAGAGGCATATTACACAATGGTGACTCCTGTGGACTGCCCATATCCCACCTCATTGTGTGGTACTGTTTGCGTCCCACACATGTGTTTTTCCAATGCATAGTACATATGCCTACACTGAACAACACCTCCATCGTTGTATGCACAGCTGTCCACACCTCTAGCAATGACAGATACTGTGGTTTCATGTCAGTGTTTCATTTAGTTTGTATATATTGCACATGGGTAACCAGTGTGAATGATGACAGATGCGACCTGTATATCGTGACTGGACCATACATTATGTGTACATGTGTTAACTGGCCACATGGCGAATAGATATATGCATTAACATGCCTGATACTGATAGGTGTCTCACCTGCAATGGACTGATGTCTGTGCAGCATGCCAGAGGTACCTGTATAGGGGTGACACAGCAGTTTGAACATTATCCATGACTGTATGACAGCCACAGGGTGCACTGTGCATGTTAACACATTCACCTGCACAATAGCATATAGTATGCACATGTGTGCATACACAGGGTAGTATACTGTAGTATGCAGCATGTGTGTAAACATACCTTGCATATGATGTTACATTACATATTGTACAGTGACACATGCGACTAAATGGGATATAATAGTCATATGTGCAGTAGTGACTTATCAGGCAACTCCAGGCTCATTGGTTGGGGGACACCCTCCTCCACAATGGCAGCTAGTGTTTGTGGATGCTGTTCTGAGGGTGTCCCCAGGCTGGCCAGTAGCTCCTTGGTGGGTGTGAGTGGGGGCTGGGTTGGTGGCCCACCACCTGTTCCACCTTGTTCCCTGGCAATTGCATTGGCACGCTGTTTCGCATGTCATATCAGGTCCATGCAGTGTCTGCGCAACTGCTGGTAAGTGCGGTTATGGCCACCCACATCATTAACCCTCCTGCGAAGTTCCTGCCACAGGTCGCCACGCTGCTCGGCATGCTGTGGCACATGGCTGAACAACATCTCATAATTCTCATGGATGTACGGGATGAGGGCATCATCCTCCAGGCAGCTATACGCTGGCAGGCGTGAACAAGTAATTATCTGGAAGACATAATGATGGAAACAGGTCACAGTATCACAAAGATGTACACAGATACAGCTGCACTTACATTTGTATTAAATCTAGTACATCTGAACAGTTATCTTTGCAAATCGTCATGACACTGACACAACTGACATGTTTGTGTCACACACATGTAACACCCGTTATGCATTGGATATCATCACCATATATGTGTGTCACCTCATTACATTGCTCATACTCCATGTCAATGTTGTCTTGATGTGGGCATGTCTGTTTGCCTGTACTGGTGTTCTTACCTATCAGCACATGCCTGGATGTGTCCACAGTAATGCTGTTGACCTTGATGCTGTGTATATCTCATATATCCACACATAGACTGCCTTAATGGACATGAGCAGTGACAATGCACACATACACACAGAAACCTTTACATGCATGTGTTTTGCCATATACATCTACACGGCACTATACAGCAGTTCAACATCCTGCCACGTATCGCCTGTGTTGCACATGTGATAGACATGGAACAATGGCTAGCCGGACGTCATTCGCAGGGATGGTTATCAACTATAGCATGTATGGGCAAGGTTTTCTAGCTGTATCCGACATGGCAGGAGTATGTAACATGTATGGCACAGGGATCTGTCCAGCATGTGGTGATCCTTGTAGTAGGACGGTGGCTGTCCATGACGTATGTCTTTCAGATCAGGATATGTACGTGTAGCATGTCCAACATCACAGTATAGCACATGACTTTATGCAAGGTAGCCAGCATGCTGCATAGTGGAGGTGAGGATTGTGAAGGCTGGTATCACCCATCCATGCATGGCCAATACCCCTTAAAGGTGATATGTGATCCAATATTGGTCACCCAAGTGCTGAGTATGCCTGTCCAATGATCTCAATGCTCATGGATGGCACCCTGTCATGACATTGGTGCCTCGTATGACTACCTAATAGGCCTGGGGACATCACCAACTCAGGGAGGTGAACTGCACAGCACCATCCCTTACACAGTGTCCATAATGTTGACCGCTGCCTAGGTGGTAGTTAATGGGTACAGGGTTATTCACCTAGTGGTGACAATGCTATTATCAACTGTCAGATTGTGCACATATGTCACACACCTCACCCACAAAGCCCATTCTGTATGTTGTCCACAACACTGAGTCAGCTATTGCTCCTAGGTCATGGCCATTCACATCCTTACATACACAGATGCCTCCCATTTGTCTGTGTGGTATGGGCTACAATGAGGGGGAGAACAAAACATTAACCCTGTTTTACTGTAGCTGCCACTGGTGTGATATGCACATGTCACTCAGACACCTTTTGTAGTGTTGCTTCTGTCAACAGGCCACTGGTAGAACACTCATGTGACATACAAAGGTACATCTAGTATACTCAGTGTAGCTGGAACACGGTATGGGTGATGATGTCCTATGACTTGTCACAGGTATGGTATGCAGTGAGAAATCATCCGTATTGTCATCTACATCTGTACTGCTAACATCTACGTTGATAAAGGTTCATAGACTTGCAGACCATACTCAGCAGGGTAATAGTGCAGTGCCTCCAATTATGACTGTCATCTCCTCTTGTGGGTTGCAGTGGGTTGATATTATGCAACACCCTATCTGTATTGCATATTCATGCTCAGCACTTGTTCAGAACATGTAAGCACTTCATGAGCTGCTAATTACTATAGCACCCATTCCAACTCATTTCTTACAAGTACACTGTCTGTCCTTACATTTCCAGCTTGCTTACAGTACAACAGCTGTTGTACACACGTAACTCACATATCTTGTGAGACATGGTTGAATATACAGGCATGTCCAAGTGTCACTTACCAGTGCTATTGCCTGTCTATATGATGAATATGGCAAACATGTGGCAATAGAGCAATTGTCTCATGTACACAGTCAATGCTCACCACCCAACATACGACACTACAGCCTGTAGGAGATGCACATATGTAGCCATGCTGGGGGTAATGCTCTCACCAACCCAGACTGAACCTGACATTCATGTGGGGACATTTAACATTTGCAACACACCCCACTCATCACATAGTCTCACTAGGTCTCCACCACCACAGGCCAGACATAGTATGAGTACGACATATGCAGAACCTCTCCATACTCTCTGTGTAGGAACCAGAGGCAGCCCCCATCACCAACCACAACAACATTTACTTATAGCCCACAGACTCATGTGTGCCCATCAACTACAGCCAATAGGGTGTTATAACATACCCAACACACCGGTCATAGGTGACTCTGTAGGCGGTCACACTGATGTCCCACTCAGCAGGCTACACAAGGCGATAGTTGCTTACATCTAGCTGTCGGGTAACAGGATCTGCAACATAACCTATGCACCCATGCCACACCTCATCAGGTAGGATTTGAATGTCATTCTCCATGTTAGCATGACTGCCCTGAGATGTAACTTCCTGGACTACATGTACAGGGACATGCAATAGCTATCCGGTCTTGTAGCCCAGAAGGTATCGGCCAAGCCCTGAGAAGCATTCTGCATTCATCCAGACTGATACCACTGTACAACGACTGACTGTTTCACTTCAACAGTTGCCTATGCTTCTGTTGTCATTCCACAGGCATCCAGTATCTGTCTGCTTTGAATGACATGGTCAACAAAACACGATGCTTTTGCAAAGATGACCTGCACCTGTCAGCCCTGGGAGTACAGATAACATGTAAGGCTCTTGCTGCTCCTATACTGCCTGTCTTGCACAGTTTCCAATAACATTCACCACCAGAACAGGAACAGGCAAGCAAAACCTGGGGTAATGTTACTCAGTGCTTGACATCTTCATCTCTAATGCACTCAGGCGAGGCACTCCTTATAATGGACCACTTCGATATCTCTGCAGTGACTGGGACCTGCCTCTAGGCTCCACAGAGCACATCTGCACTGACAGGTTATATGTAGACCACACCTTTCAGTCATGTAACCTGGACCGGAACAGCCACGGCTGAGGTGTGTCCATATTTCACAATGTTGTACACACCTCCTGGCTGGTTACTTAGCAGAATGCATCAGAGGTGATCCACGTGCTACTAATTCTGGCCAGAACTGCTATACACATTGTAACATGCTATGGATTCAACAACATACTCCGTGGTTACCGGCCCTCATTTCTTGGTGTAATGGACAGTAGAGTTCAGACAGGTACTACTGATGTGAGACTGACACTACCCCACACTTAAATGGGATAGCTACTCATGTACCGAAACATTAGGCCAATGCTGTCTGGGATTCATAACCTCCACTCGGCTGGATCAACCCATACACACCACCACCAAGACCAACGATATCCTAGACATGGACATTACCAACATGTGACTGGTGTTCCACACCTGGGGTTGTCCCCTCGTTGGTAGTTTCTGAACATATGCTAATCACCCTTGTTATCCACATCCCGGCACCACACCCTTCATGGAATACACAGTACAGGATTACTACAACACCTACTACAGACGTCTTATGACAGCAGTAGTAAACGTCATGACACCGGTGAAGATGGACAATGCACATACAAACGCTGAAACATACACCAGTGCACTTCATTAGCACTTACACAGCTGCATGGATCATGCTACTCCAAACAGACCATGATGGTATCCACCAAATAACGGATGCCACTCTGGGGGTCCAGTTCCATGGATATAATGTACAACAAAAGGTGGAGGGCTTTTGCAAAGTAGAATACAATCCCATGGGTGGGGTAGCTCACTGGTCAGCCTCGGTAGGAATCCGGGATCTCTTATCACATCCTCCAAAGCTAGCTACGTAAACATTACTGCGACACATTCCAGGGACTACCACAAAGCATTATGGAGGTATGTCAGTAGTCAATGGCAATACCCACATCTGCTCTGACATACGACGGTTAGGCAGGTACATTACAGAACCGAGTGATATTGGCAACATCCTGGCAGATGGGTTCAATGCTAACTTTACACCCTCTCACTCCCTACAGGGCCATAATCCATGCAGGAACATTGCAGAGTCCCTGCGGTCACAACTACACAGTTGCAACCTGCACTCTCTAAGGCCTGGAGTACAGACTACATGTGACCATCCAACATCCCAGGCTGTGATTTACACAAACCTCAGAATGACATGTCTCCCCACTTGGCCACCAGATTCACTAATAGCTTGTATCAGACATTGTAGCCCCTGAATGGTGCACGACAACAGTTATCACACTCCACACAGGTGGCGCCACAATGAACCAGAGGGACTATTGCCCTATACACCTGACTGGACTGTTCTGCTAGGCTATGGGGCACATCATCATGGAAGTCATTCACAGAGACATTGATGGGCTCCAGACCTTTGATGCCACCCAGGTTGGACTTGTTAGGGCCTTACCATGGCTCCTACACCTGGTGGACTCCTTTGATATAGTTACTTGGGTAGTTGATGACATTAAGGGGGTCTACACAGCCTACATTGCCTTCTCATTGGCTTTCAGCACCATTCTCCATTCTGGTATTGACAACATATACATCCACCTGCACATCAACCCCTACGTCTCAGGATGTTATACAAATTGGCTCATGGACAGGACCCACATAATAAGGGTAGCATACCATAGTACCTACTGTAATTCAGTTACACTTGGCGTAACTCAGTCCTCAGTCATAGGGCCCCTCATGTTCGGTATATGCTTCCATGAGGTACAGGCTAGCACAGAGGGACTTTCCCTGACTAGGTTTCCAGACAACTGCAAACAAGGCGCCATGATTGATCCACCAGCTGATATACACACCCTCCATAAGGGTGTCACTGTGACGGATACTTGATGTCGATAACATGGCCTCATGCTGCATGACACAAGGTGCATAAACATCCCCTTTGGATTACACCAATCACCCACTGACTATCACAAAAGTGGTAGTCCCCTACATACATGTGACATTATATGGGAACTTAGTACACACGTATGTAGCACCCACTCCTTTGATAACCATATTGCCAATGTGGCGTGGATATCCTTCTACGTGGTCACCCTTATCTGTACTGGGTTTGTAGCTGGAACAAAGGCACCCATTGTACCTCTATACTCCTGACATATGACACACGTTCAAGGGTACAACACCCCGTTTAGGGTGTACCTTACCGAACAGCAACGGCTTTACATACCACAACATTAACACACCATGAGGATTATTGAGCTCCGAAGGTTGACGTATGCGGCACAACTACGGACACCACGACTGTACACTTTTGCATACTGCATACTCAGGGGTGACCTCTGCTGAACATACAGGGCACATGTCCACAACAATATTTATGGATATACTCCACATATGCGACATAAGCAAAAGCCACTGAGAGCAACATGCTCATGGATATGTGCACAAATGCAATAATGAGTGGGATGTGCTTGAGGGTTACATTCCCACACCAGACACTCACCATGCTTTGGAACATGATTCCTATGTACATCAAGCAGGGACACTCACTATCACTGTTCATGAGATACCTCAATAGGTGGATGGGAGACACAAATGTATGCCAGGGATCACTGCAGTGGCTGTACTGTACAGAGGTGCAGGTAACACATGGCTCTGCTGTTCACAGACAGGACACTACCCTAGAGAGGTGCCGCCGGTGTAAACACTGTAGTTGGGCTTACACATGGACTTGCCAGACAGCATAGTACCTCACTATGAACCTGTGAAGCTATTACATGTCCTTTGTGCATGGTTGATTGAGTAGCTCTTCCATTTCGATTAGCTATCATGCTGTTACAGTGTCCCATGACTACAAGCCATATGTATCCTGTTAATGTGTATTGTACATGCCAATAGACAATACCTTTTGTTTGCATGATATAACAATTATGCTGTGTAGAATATCTGACATATCTACCTACAATACTGTACATTACACATATTTTAAACATTATCCCATAATGCAAAGCATACTTGCACAGCAGGACCACCTTAGGTATGTTATTGTCGTTATATGCCCATACACATGCCTACTGTGACAGTATATCAACATATACTATCCCTTGCTATGGCACGTACTTATTGGACAAACCCTACCACTGACGGCAGATGATGTGGAATTGTTCTGTTTAAATCCCTCATGTAGCATTCCTTGTGGTGTATGAGATGTTTACCTTGTGGCCCACAGCAGGACACACAATTTCTACAAGCGTTACTATGCTCAACAAGACATCACTACATAATACCTTTTCCCACTTTATGCATTGCATACACATTTAATTAATACAAAACAGGCTCTACATACACTAACATAGTGAGTGTTCTACATACCTTGTTAGCGTTCCAAGTCCTCGTAAATATCTCTCTTACACCTTTACTGTTTAAACGGTTCAATGGTATGAGCATACGGTTTGAATGTATGGCTAGTCATCCTTATATACGTCGATACCTGTAACATGTGGTTTCCTGCCACCAGTTGGTGTTCCTGAGTAAATTATTATATGCACATCAGCTGTGCATCCACTCCATTCACCAATTACGCAGCAACAGTGGAGTATAATTGAATTCTCCACTTGGGCGTTGCCCTTTTGACCTACCTTTGGGGAGACGGCCTGTATGTGTTTTGTTGAGTGGAATTGCAACTTCTATTTGTAGAAACATGGATATTTTGAATTCATGTCCCCCGTGGATTGTGTGTGACAGCTAGAGTATGTGGTTCTACATGTGAGTGTACCTGTCATCTCAACCGTCTGATAAGGGACTATTGCAAACAAAACCTGTAACATCGCCATCTGTTCCATTATACAACAGCTACAATTTCACATGGCGCCTTTATAAATGTGTCTCTCAGAAGGTATGTTAACGCTTCTGCAGATGTAATTGAGTGAGTGGATGTTTGTGATGTTATTACAGTCTGTATTGCAATTGTTTCAGATGTGGGAGAGATGTAGGTGAGTGTACATAGTATATATAGGTTTGTGGGGACTGCATTTCTACATATTCCATATATGTGTGTGGGCTCCTTCCCTAATTGAAGACCTATCAGTTAGTGGACTGAAACTATGGTTGTTACGGGCTTATACATTGAGCCATTGTTAATTGGTTTCTATATAGCATGCAGGTGAGGCTGATACTTACCTCTGGAAATAAAGCGATATCTAAGGGAATGTTACTAAATGACAGCTGTCTCGTGTATTTCTGTCACAGATATTTGCACTCATTGCAGTTGTGTTGGTGACTGAACCTCTTTGTCATGGGTTGCCACCTTTTCAAATGGCCATAGTGGGACATTTGCAGGACACACATCAGTGTTTACAGGCCGACACATACCCACGGTCAGTACACAGGATAGAATATATCTTTATCCTGAATACATACTTATTCTTGTAGCACTTTAGCTACTTATTATGTTTCATGTAACATTTACATTTTTTAGATACAGGCATAACTATTTAATGCAACTATTACATAATATATGGGACATAATTATGTCCTATAATCTCGGACATTTGCCCATTTTAATATTTTTTGTCAGGTCACAACTGCCCAGGGAGGGGCTGTCCCTCTTAAAGTGGGACAGGTGGTAACCATATGCCTACAGCCAGCTATAACCACACCTACCGTAATGATCTGCCTCCGAGTTAGCACTAACAGACACACGATGTAAACACACACAAACATTACAGTCCCACGGAAATGCACATGGCACCCTCAACACACACATACACAGACTACAGCAATCACAAACACAGTTGAACAAGTACCTACGTGGACCGCAGCACTGGCAGTGATAACTAAATCTTCCTTAATATCGTGATAATATTACACGCGGTTCTAGTGGTCCAGTACTGTGTTCTTTCGGTCTTTAAGCCTCGTGATTATGCGTGTCGGTATGTGACACATTCCATTGTCGGCAGTATCCTATTTATGTGTACCTCCATGGTTGTGTACATGTCGTTGAACTATCTATATATTTGCAGATATAGGTGAATCCGTATATATCAACATATATCTCTCTATCACCCTTTCTATCTCTATTATGTGTATATATATATATATATATATATATATATATATATATATATGAGAGAGTGAGTGAGAGGGAGAATACACCTTTCATTGTATATATGTCGGTGTATACTGTTTCCTGGACTCCGCACATTTGTGTTTGAACCTATCACATTACACACCTGCCATTGGTACATCTCGGGTAGCTTAGTGTTAGGTGATTGTGTACATGATTGCATGTTCTACTCCTGGCAGTGGTCGTTTTACCCTTCAGAGCAGGCACTATTAGTACAGGGGTGAATAATGCTAGTTTCACCTGTTCTGGACATCATTGACTGTGATCTGTGCAATATTCAGATAAGCTTAGCCCTGTTTCACGCATATCCGTATAGTCATGTTTAAATGACACTTACCAGCACTGGGCAACGCATAATCCCGCTAACATGTGCTAAACCTGATCTGATGACCTGTATCCAACATCCATTATTCGTGCCTTCGGGATTACGTAACATCCCTTGCAGGACGCGGAACCAGGAACATGCACGACAGTCAGTACATTTACCACTTGGGCATCTGGGATTTGTATACGTGTTATGGCGTTTTGTATGTGGACTGTACTACGGCTGTTACTCCATACTGCAATCAAATGGGTAACTCAGTTAATTTACATATGGATGAGACCTATTAATGGTATGTCCAAGTGATGTTTAATGAATGTGCTCCAGCATTGGGAATGTATGTCACAGTTAGCCACACACTATAATGTGCTACACCTTCACACAACCATAGGTGGAGCATGCTGGTGTGACAGATACCTATCATGGGTACTCCCCATGCTTTGCCACTACATCCATGATTACATTATATGGAGCCCCACATTAACACACCGGGGAATCCATGCAGAGTGTGTGGGGAACAGTGATTACACACATGGATCCTGCAATTGGCTCTGCTCCACTGAGGGACAGTTGGTTACTTGATGTGGTGGCGACAGCAGACACTGTTTGCCTCGATTGATGAATGGCCTCTGACAATCGGGCATGTACCTACCGATGTACCTAGGAATCTATACATACAGTATCAACATATTCTGATAGGTGCGTGTACTGTTCAGGTGTTGACATTCCTTGTTCCAATAGCTGTTGTGTGTGCAATGGTTGAGGGCTGCCTATGTAGGATTCACACAGTAGGCCACCTATACATTACAATTTACAGGTCGTCGTGTGTGTGTGCCATCCATTTTACTGTGTGTACAGGTGGAGAGGTGTGTCAGTCCTTAGGGGCCAACACTGTCAGAGTATGTGCTATACGTTCCCTCTTTGCCAAGGCATAGGCATATTGGGCATGCCTCCGTCTGCCTACTGGGGCTGGCACAGGGTGTTCGTGGTCTGAATCCTTCTGTGTCTGTGATGGCCTTGGCAATTGCGGTGGGCTGTGAGGGCCTTCACCATTATGTCCCTGCTGCAGCTGTTTCTGCAGGATGATATTATGTAGCATGGCACATACTATGAAGATGTGGGCACACATGCCTGGAGAGTACTGCAAGGCTCCACCAGATATGTCCATGCAATGGAACCATGATTTCAGCATCCCAAACACACGCTCTATGATAATTCTGGTTTGTGCATGTGCCTCATTATGGCGTTCTTGCATAGGTGTGTGTGCATTTCTGATGGGAGTCATCATCCACAGCTCCAGTGCATAGCCATCATCCCCCACAAGGTGGCCATGTGGGATGTCCCTCCTGACAAATACCTGATACAGCTGTGAGGCATGCCAGATGTGGGAGTCATGGTAGCTTCCAGGGCTGCCAGCACACACATCCATGATAATGCCCTGGGCATTGCACACGATCTGGCAATTGATGGAGTGGTATCCCTTGCGGTTTATGTAGCGCCAACCATGCTCACCGGGTGCTGACTTGATATGTATGTACGTGCAGTCTATCGCACCCAGTACCTCCGGGTAGTGTGCCACATGGTGGAAGAGATGCATATTGCTGGCCAACTCCTCCTCAGTTCGGGGGAAGTTTATATGCTCATTGGCATGTGGTAACATGGCATCCAGGAACTGGTGTAGTACCCTGGATGCTGATGCCTGTGAGATTCCCATTATATCTCCAGTTGGCCTTTGAAAAGTACCTGTGGCTAGTATTTGCAAGCTTACACATACCTTTGTGTCCACTGGGATGGGTTCCTCTCTGTTGTTTCTGGATCTCAGGCATGGCCGGCATAGCTCAACTATTTGCTGTAAGATGTCCCTGTCCACCCTGTAATGCTCTACTATCTCCAGATCATGTAGCCTCTGGTAGGTTACCCTTCCTACATTATCACACTCCATGTGGTCTGAACACTCTTCTCCTCCTCCAGGGCTTGCGGTGGTTGTCAGCATCATCCTCCACAACACCTTCAGTCTCTAACACATGGTGATGAATCACAGCTATGGCAGCTCCCAACATGAACATTGTAAAAGTTTCCCGTCTGTTTACACCAATGGTGCAGTGTTTGGGAATACACAGGTGTGTGTGTGAGGTGCCTTCACACTTTATACTATTGTGCTGTGAACACTGATGATGTCATAGGGTGTGTATGTATGATCGTAGCTGCAGGGTATCTTATGCATTTTACCACAGGCACTGCTATTGTGGTGCCTTTGGTGTTGAATTACATTTGGCTGCCGTGGATTACCTCTTGCCCTTCCCTTTACATTTCTTAACGTTTCACCTCACATTTTCTGGCATGCATCCAGCAGCCTGCTTTCATTTGTACTTTCCAAAACCTGGCTTATCTTGTGAAATGTGTTCTATGGCCAGTCTACTGCAGGTTTGATTTGCTCTGCTATGACAGTTCTCTTTTCTTTGCAATCCGACACCTCCCCTATCCTGTTTTGCAGGTTTCTGCGAGCAGACTTGTCAGCTGCCGTCGATTGCCCACTGTGAGTTAATAGGTGTTAATTGCTCAGTTGTACTCCAATTACCCTACTGCGGCATTTCCTTATTTTCTTCCCCTAACCTTCCTGTTTGAGCTATGGTGCATGGCATGTGCGTCCGCTTACCAGGTTTTGAGTACATTTTCATCCCTGCACACATGCGCTTTTGGGCACAATATGTGCTCTCAGCTAAACGATGCTATACCTACATCCCCATCCCTATCCTGCGGCTTTGCTTAGCAATGGGCAGGCCGGATTTGCATTGCTCCAATATGCTTACAGCTATGGTGGCACACCCCACTGCTGATATCATGTATACTTCAAAACCACTCCTCGGTGTTGTAGCTCTGTGCCATATGGTACGTCCTTAGTCCGGCAGGACATTTGCGATTCACTATTACTTGCCTCATTTGCATGGCATTGACTACTAATTCCTAGTTACCGTGCCGAACACTGTCACAGACCCTTAGCAACCCTTGCAGCTTGGTTGTGGTGTACCATGCATACCATTGAGTATTATGGTAAAATCATGATTTGTATTACATTGCAATTTTATGACATTTGTATATATTTTCTTTGTGTTCCCATTTGCGCACACATGCCCTGCGGTTGTACTTTGCGTTACTGTGGACATGACATTAAATGTTTTTTAGGTGTTGTGCATCTTTTCTTATGCCATTAGCTGTATATTTAGCCATTGGCATATGTTAACTTTGTAATACATGAGTCTGGTCTGCTTTCATAGCTCCGATGTTCTGTTTGGAAAAATGTAAACCGTTTTTTTTTGGTTTACATTTCTGTGGGCTTACGCTATGCCTGCACCACTTCATGAATCGCTATGTACCTTCATTTGCATGGTGCGGTACTATGCATGGGGTGATTAGCATACCTAAGCCAAGGGCTGCGCAGATCTGGCATACACTGGTAGTGCACATGGAATTGGTTCATACCTGAATCGCTCGGTGACCATATTTGGCATTATATCGCCTATGCTACACCTGCACCTGGTGCAAGCTTCATGAATCCCGGCGTGTGTGTGGCTCTGTCCCTCTGTGGTTCATTACCAAGACAGCGGAGAAAATGCAGTTTTTTCTGCTGTTTTGTGACAGCATGACAGAAACAGAAAGAGTCAGAGCCACAAACCCATTTTAAATGAAAAGCATTCTAATAATAATAATAATAATAATAATAATAATAATTATTATTATTATTATTATTATAATTATAATAATAGTAATAAATAAATAAACATTCTAATAATAATAAAAACCATGAAAAAGAATAAGAAAATCTCCTATTGGTGTAAGAGAAAAGACATACACTGATAAAATTAATTTAGAAGAAAAAAAGTTATAGGCAATTAAAAGGGTTCATATGGCATTTATTTTATTAGTCAAATGTATGTGGAAATATGGGATGCAGTATTGTAGAGATAAATTATTTTTCTTTCAGTATGTTTATTTTATATGGGAAACTATTTTTTTTCTCATGTTCTTGGTGAACTGTATAAAGAGTCATTGCTCAGTTGCACAGTGCAGTCATGGATAAGTACATCTGTGTGCTATAAGAAATCATAATTGTAGGTGTCTATATAGTTCAGCATCACTACAGAGCAAGCATCTCTGCTCAGCTAATTACTAAGCAATGCTACAATGGATCACCTGTTTCAATGTATACAGCTCTCTCACATTACTCTGCAATTCCGAAAATTTTTCAGGAATAATCCATCGCTAGAATATCTGCTACTAAAGATTTTACATGAATAACATGTAAAGCATACCTACATATATGTGCAGTTACTTTGTAGTGTGCCACCAAAACATGAATAGCTGTGGAACCATTGGTGGCACTGCATACCCTCAAGCACTATGAGGTACATCCAGCACAGTTGTGCCTAAGCATTAACAGCTACTGAAAACAGATAGCTACAGTGTCTGACATTAAAATGGAGTGATAAAGGGATGCATATGACATAACTCATGGGCAAGTGAAAGGCTGGAGGAAGGAAGGTATAGTCAATATTCTTTTAGGGACAGAGCCCCTTTTTCTTAATACAAATAGTGAAGAGATGAAGGGTAGGGTACGAGTAGGGAAAACTGAGTCTGGAATGAGCATGTAGGATAGGTAGCAGGGGACAAATATACAGCCATAATACAATACAGACATCCAGGGGTCATTGTTCCCACATAAAGGCAGGGTAATAATGAATAGACACATACATATAGGGGGTAAACAAACAGTGATGTGGAGAGTTGCAAATAGTGATGGGAGAGTTGGACCACATGCAAGATGTAAGGCTAGATACAATAGAAAAGATGTTCACATCAGATAGGCAATAGGAAAAATGCTGACTGAGTGGCTTTGTCAAGGCAGAGCAGAGAGCAAGTTATGCTAGTGGTAGGGTCCTGTTAATCCTCCCTTGGAACAATGATCAAGGTTTGGTACCCAATGCAATTCACTACTGGAGGGACTTACTGTACCCAAACTGGTCCCCAAACTGATACTGCTCCACAACTTGAGATAAAGATGCATGCAGTACAACTACTAGAGTAAATTTAATGCAAATAATAGAAGTACAACTATTTCAATGCAGAACAAAACATATCACAGGGGGCTGTCTTTTATCCTTTGCTTCACACTCTTGCACCCTGGCGGTGCCTCAAGTTATCACATCTTGGCTACATTCTTCCACACACTGTTGAATACCTCTGGCCCTAGACATTTGGAGGCCCGGGTTATACCAGACATCAATCTACTTGAAATGTCCATTGCAAGGACCTGGAAGCTTCTGTCTGAAGTTCCCATGAAGGAGATACAGGAAAATCTTGGCCTTCATCACAAACCATATAGGTGGATCTTCTCCTAGTGCTAAGTAGCCATGTTCAGAGAGACTGTCCCCCAGATTCAGTAAACTTCCTTGCAGGAATAGCTTATGCCTGCATGGAAGGGACAGTTCCCATGCAGTGGGTCATGCATATTCATGAAGGTGTGCTGCCGTGCTGTAATAAGTTCATAGATTAGTACTAGACTAGCTACCCTTGTGGACCATTTTAAGCCTAGCCAATTACCCCCATGGGAGAATCAAACCCTGCACCTTGCGTTTGTAAGGTAAACACCTTAACCATTATGCCAACCTCTCACCAACAATGCAGATATGGTTCTGTGTATGAGTGCAGGGGGGTGTATCTGAGAGTAGTGCTCTCACAACACACACAACCTCTGCACACCAGAATTGCCATACAGCAATTTAAATAGAGCGAGATAGCTCGTTACACCTCCCAACCCATCAGGGTAAAAAATCTGGACAAAGCCATAAGGGACAATTGTCCCTACAAACCTAGAAAGTTGATAGAATAACAGGTTTAGCATTAGCATGGATATTCTGAAGGGTACAAAGTAAAAAACGCAACAAATATTTTTTTTTTCACATGTGCAATAAAGTTTAAGTGTAGCTGCATGGGTGTGCCCGTTGCTTAGCTATGCTTAGCCCAGCTGAAACAGCATGATAAGTTAAATAGCAATAGACATCCAGCATAAACATAAGTGTAATAGTGCAGTGGTTAGAGTGTATGCCATGCATATAGTCATTCATGGTTCGAACCTCAACAAAACTAATTCCATTTTGTATGCGTAATCATTGCATTTTTAATTTGTTTGTATATTTATGTAGAAGTAACTTATATTTCTCAGCCAGAGTAGTGTATTAGGCCCAGATGTGAGGTGTCAGTGTAATAAAGTAGTGTCAGGGAAGGTAAATAAATGTATATTATGTAATAAATGATGAATCAATCCCATACAGGTGGTAGTCCAATAAAATAAAACATAAGCAATGCTAAGCATTGAATAGCTATGCTGACTGGGTGTAAGCATTGTGTACATATGAATGCTAAACAATGAGTAGCCCAGCTAAGTGAATTTGCCCATTGATAAGCAATGCTGAACCTGCCCCTTTAAGCAGTGCCAACCTTAGCTAAGCAGGTTTGCCCATAGTTTAGCTTAGCTCAGCATATTCAAAACCATCCAATCATGACAAAGGGTGGGGAATATGCTGTATTTAAATCCCACAGGAGGGAATACAGATAATAACTGGTTGTAGCTCCCCACTATAGGATTTATGGCAGGTGCTGGAGAGGGCATGCACTTTTAGGTGCAGTGTTGGAGCATACAGGAGTCCAAGGTCATGGTAGGACTCCTGGTAAAAAAAACATGATGTGAGACTGCTGCAGGATTAGTACCAGAGTGCCCAATACAAAGCAAAAGCCTGGGAAAGTCTCACCCATGATCTCACCAGTGCCACTGGTATCCCTCAGACTGGTGAGCAGGTCTGGCACCACTATGCCGACTTGAAACGAAGAAAGAGGGGGTTCTTGAAACAGTGGGTCCAAGAAGCAAGACAGAGGGGTGATGTCCCAGCAGTGTGTAAGTATTCATAGCAATAACTGTTTACCAAAGTCCAGCCTGTGTATGGGATGGATAGGTATGCCTAAATGTTTCTCTTTTTCATTACAGCTCCAGCTGAGCTGGCTGTGAACCAGAAAGCCAATGCCAGTAGGTTGCAAAGGCTGCATTGCAATGCTGGTAGTAACAATCCTGCTTGTAGTAGTCATACAAAATAAATTTAAAGGAGTAGAAGGTCACCTGGCAGTATAAAAATGTGTATGGTTTGTACTGAATTAACTAAACAATATGACAGTAATAGTCCCATATAGGTCATATTTAAATAAAACTGTAACTGCCTGGCAATAAAGTTCTAAATCCTGGACTGGTTGTGTTTACTCTGGTATTGTATAGCATGAAATGTTGCATTCACCAAAATCTGATATCTGAATAGTAATGTTGTATTAACCACTGTTTCCCACACTGTGCTACATAAAAAATATGTCTAGGAATGTCTGTATAAGAATGTTGTAATTACAAGGTCAGATTGTACAACCAAGTCAGACTTATACAGAAAACATTGAAAAACAAGAAAGCAATTTCTCCATAGGTCACTCTGATGAAACACAAATTGTATTTTTAGCAGACACAGCCATGGTTCAAATCCTGGGAGTAGTAGTAAGCTGCATGCATAATTTCAACTAGGAGTTTGTGAATATGTGTAGAAATAGTCAGGTAGTGTTAACAAACATTCCCCCACAGGTCTTCCAGGTAAGAGAACTGTAACTGCCTGGCAATAAAGTTCTAAATCCTGGACTGGTTGTGTTTACTCTGGTATTGTATGGCATGAACTGTTGCATTCATCAAGATCTGATATCTGAATAGTAATGTTGTGTTAACCACTGTTTCCCACACTGTGCTACATAAAAAAATATGTCTAGGGATGTCTGCATAAGAATGTTGTAATTACAAGGTCAGATTCTGCAACCAAGGGAGACTTAGATAGAAAACACTGAAAAAAAAAGAAAGCAGTTTCTTAATGGCTCACTCTGCTGAAACACAAGTTGTTGTATTTTTAGCAGACACAGCGATAGTTTGAATCCCAGGAGTGGTAGTAAGCTGTATGCATAATTTCAGCTAGGATTTTGTGAATATGTGTAGAAACAGTCAGGTA